>NW_010393691.1:30617-39150 GCF_000710305.1 Buceros rhinoceros silvestris | reverse complement strand
TCCTGCTCTGCAGACTCCCCTCACTGGCTTCCGCTGGTTTGCCTCTATTTTTCCCATTTCTTCATGAAATTTCTTTCTCAGTCCAGAAGAGCAGACACATCCTATGGTAGGTTAATGGGATTTCAAAGACCACAATAAACTACAGAAATGGAAATAACTCCCTCAACAAGCTGGGGCATTTCTTTCCCCACTTTCCAGTTTGAAAGTTTGCATTCTTCCCCCTGTTTTCTGCCAGAATTAATTTCTGGCAGCGGTCTGCAGAAGGAGTAACAGTGGAGCTTGTGGAGCTCACTCCTCCTTAGCAGCTACATAAAGTTGAGCAGGCTGGTCCTGCTGAGGCCCACAAGGACACAGGAGGAAGATAAGCCCAGCAAACCTAATCCCTTCCACGCTAATCTCTGTTCTCCTCCAAACCCCTTCTGTTCTTCAACCACAGCCACCCAACTCGACTGTACTGTACAGACAGGACACATCCAGCCAAGCCATAAGGAATATTCTGCCACAGACAACAGCACATTATTCCTGAACCCCCAAAAGCCTGGAGAAACATAGTGATTTATTTTGTGCTCCCTTGAGAAGGAGCTTCTTATACCAAGAAAGAACTTGGCCCAGTTTCCTGCCTAATGCACAGAAAATGCCAGAAAACACAAAATAAGGCCCAAACATATCCTTTGACTGCTTGGGTCTAGAAGCCTAAGAAAAAAATCTTTATGGAGCTGATTCTGCGATGCTGAATGGAGTGCTTCAGAGTCTGAGGAGACACCTGAAGCACTAATAGTGAGGAAAAGGGAGCAGAGACTGGCTTACCAGTTCTCCAGCAAAGGGAGCTCCAGCGGAAAGAGAACACATTGCACCAAGTCATTTACTGTTAGAGCTGAGCAGTGAAAAGGGTGATTAAAACCAAACAAATCTGTGCTGTTTGGAACAGCCGAGCAGCTAGGTGACTCGCATCAGGGCCTGGGACAAGTATTTAAATCAGCCCTAACAACAAAAAGCAGTTCAGTAAAAAGAAATCCTAGGACTGTGGCTTCTGAGCATGCGGTACTGAAACACGAAAGAGAAGACAAGACAAAATATGACTGTGAAAGAACGGCAGGAGCTTAGCCTTTGTGCTGAAACAGCTTTCAGTGTATGGCTCATCACTGGAGAGGGGCTCTGCACCATCAACGGCTTTACTGGGAATTGGCCTGTGTTTCCATTACACTTTGTGTGAAAGGTTTGACGCTATTTCATAAGGAGGGAGGTGAGATAGTAGTTAAAGAAATTCTTTAAAAACAAAGAGAGAAAAACATTGCCTAGCGGAGTTCAGGGCTACGTTTGAGCTGAACCAAACACCACAATCCTGTAACAAGCAGTCACCTGTGAGGTCCCCTTGTCCCTGCCCAGGAAATAGGTTTCAATTCAGGACAATGCCAGACATCTCTGTCTCCACTGCCAAACGCCTTCTGCAACATGAAGTAGTCCTGGACTACGTGGCTGTTTCCCCCTGCACACGCGGTCCCTGAAGCTGCTCAGTTAATAGATGGCAAACACTGTTCAGTGAAGATAAACACCGAATAATGAATCTTGGAGGTGACAATAAAGAGACTGAACGTCTCCTACATGAAAGGGTGCTGCAGCCCACACCAACCCAGGGAGGGAGACTGAGGAGGTACTGTAGAAACACTCTGAAAACCTTCAGCTCCCAGAAGACAGCAAACAGGATGCTGGCTTTACTGATACAGAGGCATATTCTTAATCGGGAGTGACAGGTTTAATGCTGCTGAGGAGGTGCTGAATATTTCTGCAGCAGGACAAACATCGGAGGGTCTAGTGCGCCTTAGCAAAGGAAAAACCTGAATGAGCTCAGGCCAAAGAAACATCCACAGTGCACAAAAGCAGATGGAGACAGGTTTATCCCCCTGAAAAAGGGAAGCCATAGTATACTACCCTTTACCAGAACTCACAGATATGATAGAATAAAAATGGGAGATGTATGCCTTGGGTCACCAGAACTATTACAGCAGCTTGAGGGAACCATAGGAGCGAGTCTCTAAGATGAGGTGTACAGCCCTAAAATGTATTGGAATAGCTTAGCTGAACATGGGTTATTTTCAAACACCTCCCCTCTGCTACGGAACTGGGCTTTCAAAGCCATAAAACTAGCTCCAGAGGCAAGGTGCAACAATAAAGGCATAACTTACAGGCCAGTAATTTCTGCTTTCTGCAAGATTCTGCTCGCTGCAAAATCCTGCTTTCAGTCCTATGAGGCAGTAATGTTTTATAGTGATGGAGCTGAAAATACAGAAGAATTAAGAAGTGAAACTCCAGCCAAAGTCTTATATCAGCTGAGAAAAAAAAAAAAAATTCAGCCTGTCAAGGTCTGATTTGCTCAGCTTAAATAGAAGGAACTTTATTAAACATTCAGAAACAGATGAACTTTTCTGTGCTCAGTGTTTATTGTGTCACCTGCTTTGGAATGGAAGCTGTAAATGCTTTAATAAATACATGGAAAGGTTGTCTAGCTTCACTGTAGCTTTTGTAAATGCTCATGTATCCTCTGCTGAAATGCTGTTTTGTAGCTTCTCTTTCTCTGAATCACAACAGGTATCCCTCTGCCATCTGCAGCAATGCACAAGGGGAACAGCCCGCTTTTATCTCCAGTGCTACACGCACATCAGAATTACAAAAGCTGGATTCTAAACCTCCTCACACACAAGCCAACAGATCCTGTATTTACAGTTGAGAATTGGTCAAAATAAGAAACAAACAGCAATGCTGTTTCCCCAGGAAAGTCAACAGAGGGAACAGTGACACAGGAGCCAGTCTTATGAATTAACTGAGAGAAAGAGACCTCAAACATTGAAGAGCCTGCAGCCTCCCAAAAGACGGAAAAATGTATGAAGTATCTAAATGCCAGACAGATCACAGGGGCTGAGGCTTTCTGTTAATGCTCCATGGCTTTCCCGTGTCCATAAGAGCTGGCAGAAATGTAAGAAGTGTGCTCAGGAAAAGAACAAGCTCTTCAGAAATATGAGGAAAGTATGTTCTGATCGAAGCCACCACGCTGTTCCCTGACAGTAGGCAGCCTATACACATGGTGAGGTCCTCTACCTGGTGCTCTACCACAAGACAGTAATAAGCAGAGTAGGCAGTGAAACTACCCTGGGCATTTCCCTTCTCATTAGGGAAGAAAATAATAGAAATATTAGAACATATTAGTCTCTTCTCAGCCTTCCCCTTGCTTTGCCTACCTGAGCATGTCAACCTCCTCCTTGGTGATGACAGTCGTTTGCTCAGCTGTGCACTCTTGAGACTTCAGGGCCTGCATCTCCACCTCCAGCTGCAGAAGAGAAAAGGTCTTAGTTCCTTCAGGACTAACAAAGGGCACACAACAGCAAAAACTGGAGGAGGAGGAGATCACGATGTTCTGCACAGGTCACACCTTTCTTGGGATACAGACGTGCAGCACAACTCTTCCTATGTTGAATGTCAAAACCTCAGTGAACCTGCTTCCCTCTGCAATCCCTTCTGCCTTCCCCAACATTTTCTCCAAGGTAGATGACATACAGAAAGTTGATTGTCTCTAAGCAAAGCTTCTCCTTCTCTTCCAGCTATTTCCCCAACCCGCCCTCCACAGGCCATGGGATGCAGAGAATTCTCTGTGCGCTATTAGGAGCTCACTGGTACCTGAGATTCAGTACTGACAGTTCAACCTCATCTAGCTTCAGTTCTTACCCAGAAGAAACGAACCACGGCATTATACTGTCTTGTTCAGGACAACTGAGACACATACGTTGAATCCAAAAGACTGGGGAATATCTCCAGCACTTTCCAATATACACTTCTACCTCAAGCTGCTCAGGTAGAACAAATCTGAGTGGATCTGGTGGAACAAACAATTCAGAATGCTTTCTGCCTCTGGCCTTGTTTGGGAAGGAGCTCACACAAAAGTACTTTAAAACTCTACAGTAATGAAAACTTCTTATTCAGCCTCTACCATTCCCAGGCTCTCTCACTTCTGAAAATCTCTATCCCTAATTCAGTTATCAAGACAATGAACAGATCAATAAACTGCATGTTACTTGTTTCTGAATCCCTCAGAAAATGATTTATTATTAAGCAAAGACCAACTATCTAGAGGATACTCAAACTTCTGCTCCAGAAGAATCTCCCAGCTTAGACCTCCTTCACTCTCACCCTTCAGATTTTGGATTTCCTTTTGTCATCTGTCTTTTAGCACCTAATTCCCCTAATAAATCTGTTGACAGAAAGTATATATCGCACTCAGGAAGAAAACAGTAAGAAATGCAGCCCTAATTATAGGTGCAGAACATAGGACCACAGAGAGCTCAGTGCTCAGCATCAGGCAAATAACCCATTAATACACCAGTCCCTTCAACAGCACCAGTTAGATTTGTTGAACAAAATCCTATTGCAATGGCAAAGTCATGCAAAGACAGTAAGCTGGCAGAACTCCCCATCTTCCAAGGAAGAAGAGCCTATTGATGTGCGCAGTCATACTGCTCAGCCAGAACTGAGATTTTGACATACCCTTCCTGGCTTACCAGAAAAGACAGACGGAGCATGGCAGCACTGTTAGCAGGAAAGGGCAGAAACGGATGGGTGGATTGTTCTCCCTCCCCTTTCTGATACCACTGGGACAGAGCAGAAGAGAGATGGGGGAAAAGAGGTTTTAGCCAACTTTCCCCCGCCCCCCCCGAAGCCCTGCATTCTCCCCTTGCCTGTCAAAAGGCATTCAGGAAGAAAAAATAAGCAAAAGCCCACCTGCATCATCGGGCTGTACAAATGTTAATGTATATTAGCTGCCTGATAAGATTATCACAGCCAGAAACGCTTCCCTCAATTTTCTGATTACTGAGCTTATCTCTCCCAGCTCAGCCCATCACAGATGGCTGGGGATAGAGCAAATGAACCAGATAGTTCCAGGAATGTGAATAAAAGGTACCTGGACGAGGAGCGGGCTTCAATTCCAACCTGCTTCCAGGAGGAAAACACTCATTATACCTCCTGTTTCCCGAATCTGCTGAAGCCTGAATGCGTTTACTGTTAGGAGTTTCGTGCTGCTTTCTGGACTGCACGTGGACAGCATCCGAAGATGGAAGGGCTGGTAAATATGTTATTTATCACAGGCTAAGCGGGCTCAGCCTTGAGTCCAACTGCCACCTGCTCACCGGCACGAGCAGATAAATCACAGCCGCCTTCTCGGGGGAGAAGGGGGACGGTGAGGGCGGGTGAGTAATCTGTTGTTGTGATCTGGGGTCTCTTGTGTTGGCTGCATAGAGAGGAAAAGAATGGAGTGTGTAATGGGGAAAGGAACGGGAGAGCGAATGCACATACGCTCGAGTGACCGCTGCCGTGGAACGCATCAGCGTAGGTCTCACCTGACATAGAGCAGTGACAAATTAGCACCAGGGACAGTCGGTAGCAGTGTGTTGAGATTCTGCTGGTTTTCCAAGAATAAGCTGTTGAAGGAGATGAGGAGCGAAGGGCACAGGGATTGTGCAGGCACGTTATGAAATTTCTGTGTTCTCCCAATTTTCAAGCACCAAAACTACTTGGACTGAAAATCGGATGTGCCTGAGGTGAGAAGGGAGAGGAGGGCACCTTTACAGAGAAAACTGGCTCGAGCAGTTCAGTGTTGACACAGACTTGCTTCCCAGAGCTAGGATTAAAACTACTCGACAGTTTCAAGTTCAGGCAATGGCACAACATTGTGTCACAGCAAATTATTGTAGTTAAAATCTCACTAAAAGTTTATGAAAAAAAAAGTGAAACAATTAAGGTATTAAATATTTCATTTAAAAGACTCTGCTTGTTTCCTTTAATTATTAGGGCTTCAGTGAGGAAACATCCCTGCCTGCCAACCTTACAAAACATACACAAAATTCTTTTTGCCCTGGAAGAGACATAAATAGCAAGTTATCTGAAAGTGTCTTATTGTTGGGATCCAATTCTGCCTCACAATGCAGGCAAATAGGTCTTCACGACACAAGAATGAGGAGAACAAAAAAAGCAAAAAAAATACAGAATCCGTTGATAAAACCCTCCTCTTACTTCCAGTTTTGCCTGTTGGACAATCCAAGCAGACCACGATCTCCCCAGCTCTGGTCAGACCTGGGACACCCCTACCAGCTAACGCCGCGTTAGACACTGCCACCAGCTGCTCCCCCAGCTGGACCTTCGCTCCAGTTCTGCGCAGTCAAGGCAGGAAGCAGAGGAAAGAGAAAGAAGCACAAGAACTGAATGAGGAAAAGGAGCAACAAGAAGACAATAACAGGAGAAATACAAACCCATGCGCTACACAATTTTCAGACTATGTGCAAGCCTAAGGGGTGAGGAGGTTACCGAGGTCATGCCCACAGCCCCTCAGGACAGCTCCAGGGATCGGGTGATAAGCATGAGATGTCTCACTGCAGTGACAGTTTGTCCCTTCCCATCCTTCTGGTACCAGTGGCAAAGAATGGCCTCAAGAAGGGATAAGGAGAGGAGAAGCCAATCTCCTCTGGTGTTTTCTCTGCCTAATTCCCATCACATCCCTCTTCCTCCATCAACTTCCAGACCTTGTCTCCCATGGTCCCCGGGTGCCACCTCCAGCAGGTATTTTCTGCTTTTTGGACTACTCAATATTCCTGTCTAAACTCTTCCAATTTTTATCAATAATTTTATGTAACTGGCTGAGTTAAACTTTTATTACTTTGAATACATTAAACTAGCAGAAGCCATTACCCAGAGGAGAGGGGAAAAGGGCTGCTCAAATTACAGCTCATTGCTACATTCCCCTATTCAGTACCAAACGACCTAGGTCAGGCTTGGATCCTTTCGCTCTCTTTTATGTTGATCTGGCTCTTTTAACAAGCACTGAGAGCAAGGAGAGAACATTGTTCCGAAATACAGCATTGCATCTCTAACCCTGAAAACCGCACAAGAGTATCTACAACTTCTGCTGGAGCTGCGGGGTTATCATCGCCCAGGATCAGACCCTCAGCGACAGCCCTGCTGCACAGAACACACGAGCACGTTGGAAAGGAATCAAGCTATGACATTAAATACTTTTTTAAAAGTTTTTTAAAGGGTTTTATGACGCTAAGAAAGGCAGAATAACGAGTGCTGTTGGAGTCCATGACTTGTGAATAAAACACATAAACAGGTACTTAACATTTTGACTACATGATGTTCTCTTCTCACGATATATTGGAGCTTCTTGCTCTTCACCTAAAATGATCCCATTTATCCCAAATCTTTTCTATTCTCTTTCACTACAGAAGCATGAATTTCATTCTGGCTTTAGTGCCCTCAATTCAAAGTGATCAGGACACATCCAGTACATAGAATAATTTTAGAATGTCCACTTTACAAATACGCAAGTACCCCAAAAGATGAAATAAAAATACTTTTTCCAAAATAAGTGCTGCCATCCTCGTGTACAAACTGAGGAAGAGAGGAAGGAAGAATACGGACAGATTTTCATCTAGTGTTTAATTAAATGAAATATCCTTCTTCTTTCAGCCTTACTTTTAAACCTGCCTGGACAGGATTTCATGGTGGTGGTTCTCCTCCAAGTGTTAATGACATAGCAAACACCCACGACAGTGCAAGAAATATGTTCCTTGCTGGTTCTCTCTTCTGTAGGAATTTAAAGAAATATGAGATGACAGGAGAAACTTAAAACTATAAATTAATCTCCTGACAGCTAGAAGAAACAAAACTTTACAGAGACGATTTTCTGGGTGTGTATTTCTGGCATTTGTCATTTCTGACCCATATTTGTCCCCTCCAAAATTAGGACTCTGAGCCTCCCCCAACACTGGGGACCTGCTGTTCCTCCACTTAAATCCAGCAGGATTCAGCGTTCGTGAAGACAAGCCTTTCCAGAGCATCCTACTGTCCACACCCACCTTCCAAATGAGGGACTTACCACGGGACTTAAAACTTCTAAATCAAATCAGTCCCCCTTGAAACCCCATTTATGAACTTCTGAAAATTTCAACACACTGCCCAAAATAATGACCAAATCTCTCTTCAGGTGCCTCATTTTGGTTAATAAAGAACTCAAAATCTAAAGCATATTTCAACTCATTGCTGAAGCTGGAATTTGCATGTTGAAAAAAAGGGGCTGGCTTATTCGCCCACATCATGTACACGTATTTCACAGAACATATGCTGGAGACATACAGTTATTATTTGAATAATGAGTGCATTTTAGTGAGGGGCTGATACAGCAATCTTCTCCTGATGAAGTGTGTCTGCACGTCATTCAGCATTCTTGGAACTGTAAAAAGCAGGAAATGCTGAATCCATTATAAATGTCTAAAGGTTTAGTTAACAATGGGCTGATGCAACATCCTTTGAAAGGCCTTCCTCAGCAAAAGAGCTGATTTTAAAAGGCAGAGATAAATAGGAACTCAATTGCATGGAGCCGGTGTGGAAAGGTGAATCAAGAGGTTGTGTTTGACTACAGGTCTCAACACAATTCAAGAAGCTATTTAAATACATAAATATTTAAGTATATGAAAGCCAAGCAGACTTGGAA
>NW_010393691.1:20670-30531 GCF_000710305.1 Buceros rhinoceros silvestris | reverse complement strand
GAGCGTATGCTAAAATAAACAAAACAGAGAAATGAGACCCTGAGTATGACCCATATGCTGAGGTTTGAAAACAGGCAAACTGCTGTTCCCCAGGAGCTTGATACGCCAGTTATTCCAGCGATGCTATTTGTGCTTCTCTCCGAAGGATGCAGCAGTGACTAAGGATCTTATTTGCCTCCCTTCCCACAGCGCAGCATGGCAAGTTTGGTGACCTCCTGTTGTCTACAAGCTTATAAAACCGGCGTCTGGGCAGAAATCAAACATACATGAACACTGGTGAGTTTAATTTGGGTGTCCAGCAACACTACAAGGTAGTGAGACACCATGCTGAGCACTTCCACAGATCATTCTGCTCAGCAAAAGCAGCATCACCTCTGCCGCGGACATTCTGTTCCCTGTACCAGCAGCAGAGAAGCCCGCATGGGGAGAAGGAAGCCTCGCCAGATTTCTTAGTGATCTTCACTCCTCTTCAAAGAAATAGGACATTACTTGCAAAACAAACTATTACTTTCTATTTAGAATCAGGCTAAGCAGCCCAAGATTAGTTGGTTCATTTTCTTGGGAAAATTAATCCTTGATGCTATTGTGAAATGAAAGCAATAAAGCCGAAGAAAATCAGATATTCAATAAAAGTGGTTTAGAACTACCTATTTCCCTCTTGGTTGAAGCAAAAAAAGATTTTTTTCTCTTGAAAGACAAAGCGTAGCTGGATCAGTGTTGCCAGTGTCTATGGGTTACCCAATCTGTAACGAACTTGGTGTGCTTTTCTCACTGAGGAGGCAGGGCTAGAAACTTCCAGCAAACGGTTTGCTAAAGATGTACTTACGCACATGTATTATTGCAGCTACACACGAACTGGGAAAAGGCCATGTGCTGACTTCTGCTTCTCTTCAACACAGTCTGGATTGTGCCTTTTCTCCTCCCGTTGCAGTAAAAAGAGCAATTTTTCAAGTTTATACTGAATGTCATTCTATTTCATTTCCAAATATAATCTCCCAGGGAGAAGGTTCGCTTGCCCTATTTCCAATCTCTAAAGTTAATATACAAATTTATATTCCTTTCTCCCACTCGCTCTCCTAAATTAAGAGGCGTAATTACTAGGAACGCTTGCTACAAACGAATAAAGTGCCAAGGGAGAAGGAGCTGTCACCGCTGGACGTCTGCAGCGGCCACCCTCCTCTCTCCCCTGTCCCCGGAGGATCCTGCTTATGAGGCACTTTCTGTCTTTCCTATTAGCAGCAGTAGCTCGCACACAGGCGCAGATGCCAAACCCTCCCTTTCCAGGCAGGACAATCATAAGGAACAAAATTACAAAATTAACTTAAGCCTGTCAAGGCGCCACTGGCATCCTTGCAAGGATGATTCCTCCGAAATTCACCTTTCGCCTCTCCCCGGTTCTGCTGACCTCTCAGGCGATGTAAGGTTTCCTTAACGACAGCAGAGAAACTCAGATGTACCATTTAAAAATTCAGTCCAAGCCCTATCCCTCTCTCCCCTCCCCATCTCCAGCACCCTCTCAAAAGGAAGATTGATTATTATAATCAGACTTAGCTCTGACACAGCATTTGCATTTTCAAAGCACAGCATAGTCATTAACAAATTCATCTACCCCAAGGGAGCCCTCACAAGCATTCACCTCTCTCCCCTCTGATTCCCCATCTGCAGGCAGCCCACAGCTTCCTTTCGAACGCCTCCCCTCCTCACTGGGCTGCACAAGCACAACTTGGTGAAACTCCAGACAAGCTCCGGGACCCAAGTCAGCCCTGCTGCAAAGGAGCACAGCTCTGCAGCTGAAGAGGATGAACGCACAGACACCCTGTTTGAACCAGTTACCCTCTGGGTTCCGTATGTAATCACAATGGTACAGGGTATGCCAGGAAACAGCTTCTGCTCTGAGAAACAAGGCCAGTGCCGCAGGGGTCCCAAGGTTACCACGCTCCCATTCGAGCAGCATCAACCAGCTGCAAGCACGTGAAGCACCATCACCTCACACCCTCCAAACCCCCAGCCTCCTCCTGCACAGCCCATCCACCAAGCTCTTCTCCAAACACCTACAATACACTTTGGCCACATAGACTCGGCCTCCTGCCCTGCTTAAGTCTATTCTCGTGCCCCAACGCCGCCAGATGCCGACCCTCCCCACTCACCCACCTCCCTTCGCCCACCTCTGCACCCTGCGCCCTAGCAGAACCACAGAGCCCCGCACCCACAGGTGCTCCATGCAACAGTGGATTATTGTTGATGAGCAATGATGTCTAATTAGAAGTGCTTATCCTGCATTCTGATAATCCATTCCAAACACTCCTGTTTAGAATAATTAAGAGGGTAGAAAAAAAAAAATCAGGAAAATATTTATTTTCTCTCTTGATTTTTGATCTACAGCAAATATGGCTGTTACCTGAACAGGGGGTAATGTGACGGTACTGATACTGCCACCCTGCAGCAACGCACTACGGACCAAAACTTGCTATCTCAACAGGAGGTGCAGAAGGGTGTAAAAAACCCTGCGGCTTCAAACGGCTGAATGCTCCAGTTGACCCACTCTGTGTGAATCTTGGGACCCTTCTTACCCACAAGTGGTGTATACAAAACTCTGCAGCTCTGGAAGGAGCTGTCTGAAGGACAGATGCTCTGCTACACTACAACATGTCTGAAGGCAACTGCCCTGGTACCAGCACGGACCCCATGTCAACAGCACGTAACATGCAACACCAGTCACTGCGTGGGTACCAGCTGAGGATGGTTTTGACAGTTCTGGCTTCATGAGCTTTGTTCCCCACTTCCTGCTGTATTTATTGCTGGGATGGGTGCAAGAAGTGACAGTTTGGAAATAAGCACTACTGGGCATTTCATCACCATGGATGCTGGCTCAGGGCTTGAGATGAACTGGAAACTGGGAAGTTCACAGAGAAAAGCAGCAAATATCCTGTGCAGAGACCTGCTGAGCAAGGCAAGTAGAGATGTTCATTCAAACCCAAGGTTGTTCAAGTTTAATGACATATTTCCACTCTCACTCCCTGAAGATGGAGCAGACAAGGAATCTCTTCCCCCCGACACCTTGCTGCAGCTCTGCCCTGTCCATGCTCCCAGGTGCCACTAGGAGACCTCACCACCACCACGCGACGGCAAAAATCCAGACAGTTCCACGTCCAAACCCCACCTCTTTGCTCCAGCAGCTCCTTCTGAAGAGGCATCACCTAATTTCCATGTTCATTCAGCTCAGAGCCTCTCTGCTGCTATCAGCCTTGCTCCACTACTTTCACCAGCATGTAGATGACTGTTTCCTTTAATTGCTACTGAAAGCTCCTCCCAGCAGGGAGAGCAAAACAGCTGGTGTCCACCGAGAGAAGGAAACTCCAGAGTAATTAGCCTGAAACAGCTGACACCTACCCACTACTGCTGGTGAGAGCAGCAAACCACAGAGTCACAGTCTCTTCAGGGAGCCTCTCATGGCATTGGACTCAATGCGCCACAATCCCATCCACCATGGCCGTGGCACTGGCGCAACGGAGTTGTCTGCTCTCACAAAGAGCATCGCACAGGTCACGTCTTTCATGCAGCGGGAGGCACTTCTGCTAGAAGCGAGTCTTCTAGCAGCTGTAATTCACAGGCAAAGCAACAAATAAATCTGCAAAGAGGTCATACCTCCTCCACGCACAGTTTCAATGCGGTTTGTTTCCTGAAAATACACTCTTGAGGAGTTTCTGGAGAATTCAGTCAACAATTCCCATTAAATGGTAGCTACTAATCCCACCTCTCACCCCCCCTCATCAGTTTTCTGGATGAAAGATCATCCCATAATAACAGTCAGAGAAGAATCTATGCATTTTACTGACCACCTGGGAAGATCAAAGGCAAAAAGAAAGAGGAACCTAACATCCATTTTTGTTCTTCTATCTCCTAACGTAAATACAGTGGATTCTATCCCTGTTTAATATTGTGAGAGAGCAAAGGAGCCTTCACTGAGTGCTAGACTTGAAAATGGAACTTAACCCTCTTGCTGCGACTCACATAGAACATCCCACAGCCTGTATTTCAACAGGCTGTCAAGACAGCTCTTGCTCCCGCTGCATCTCCAGCCCAGTTATGCAGTTATCTACAGCTGGGAGCACTGGTCTCTGGCATGTCTCGGCAGAGAGAGGGAGAGTGAGCAGGGGCCATCCCAGCTTCAGGCTCAAGGTGCTTTCTGAACTCCCGGAGATGGGAGGTATGAAGGTGAGGTAAGGGATCCAGCTATGGGAAAGCAGCAGCTCTCTCAACAGAGTCTCCCAGCTGCCTTCAAGGAAGTGGCAGATGTTTGAAGGAGTCTTGTTCCCCAAAGAACAGGCTAGGAAGAGCAGATTTAAGGTTTTCTAGCTACATGACCCATCCCAAGGCCCTCCTCTGACAAGCAGTGGGGTTTTAACTCACAAGAAGTGGTTAATCTTGCTCCTCATGCCAAAAAGCAAAGGTTACAGGGCCCTGCCAAGACTCTGCTCATTTCAGCCTATCAAGATTACGCCTGCAAGCCCCTTCAGTTGCCAGCAAGCAACTGCAGAATGAAAAGCAAAGATCAATTCCCTCTCAAGTACCGTATGCTCAGTTCTGGTGCCAAAGCAGAAATCTGGCATTTTAACCTTTGGTGAACACGTTCTTGCTGCCACCAACACGAACTGCGAGGTCCAGCTCGGAGGGGAGGGAAGGTGCAATAGATGGGCGGTGGATGACATTAGCACCGAATACAGCATCAACAGGACAGGGCCTGGCAGGAGCTGGATTTTATACAGCCAGTCTTTAGAGGTTAATGAAATATTCATAAATAAGTTAAAATTCTCCTGACAAGCTAGATCCTGTAATACAACAAAGAGTTGTCAGCCTCAATTAAGTGATTCCAAAGAGGCAGGGCACTGCCATTCATTATTTACCAAGAGGTCATAGGAAAAGTTCTGCTCTATGATCTTCCTGTCTCTGTGGATAAATTAGGTTTTACAGCTCCTGCTGGAGGACTCTGCTGCCCTGACAGAACGGCTCAGAGAGACCCCAGCCTACCACCACCACTACCTACCCCAGCCAAAGGCTAAGAACACTGGGAACAAGCTCTTCTAAGGGCACCGAGACACAAAAAGATCAAAAGCAAAACAAATAACGTAGCAAGCTGATTAGGCTGTCAGTGCAAGGACTAAGACAGTTTTGAAACTTCATGGGTTTTAAGCTTTTATCTCCCTTTTTGTGCACACAAAACCAGCCTTGGGCAAGAAGAGAAGTATCCAGCAACCTTTGATTTGCAGACACATCCACTGAACATGCCCTCAATGCCCCCTGAGATCCCATAGCTAGAGATCTTCTCATCCTCTCTTATACTCAGGATAAACTGTGCCTACAGAATCGCATTTCTTGGATCAGATCTCTCAGCATGGCCCTCTTCTGATGCGGGTATAACCTCCCAGGACTCTGAAAGGAAAACAAAACTGGTCTCCATCCTTGTTACACAAAAGTTTGAGATTAAGGATTGCTTTGACCCATCCTAAGATGACTGTTCAGCAGACAAGTCTTCCTTTCCCTCTCTGGACATGCACTAGAAGCACGTGTTACTTCTACAGCTTCTCCAAGCCGCCTTTTAGGCGAGGCAGAAAAAAGGAACAGAAACTACTGAACCCTAGAGGTACCCAGGACCTCTCACTCAATTTTCCTATACCTCTCAAAGTGGTACACATAGTAGAGACCCCTGTACCCTCCAGGAAATTTTAGTTCAACTAAATTGAACCACGGGGGTCTGAGGTAGCCCATAAAGTTCTTGCAGACTCTGTGAGAATGGACGTAGCCTGGAAAAGCACAACACTTGCATGCATATTAATTATGCCTTTTGTACATCAAGGTTGTGGCTACTATAATAAGGCCCCTGATAATAACCCTGTTTCACTCATTTTATTTTACCAAGTAACTCAGTATAACTCAGATTTTACAGTGACAACAGCAACATGGACAATAAATAGGACGAAGGTAACTGCAGCACCGCAGCGTCCTCTCACAGCAAAATGATCTACCTTCCTCCTCTGCTCAACAACAGAAAGGAAAAAAGCCCTACCCCTCTCTCTCCCCAGCCTTTGTTCCAGTTATAATCCCGCAATGCAAAGGTGAGAAGTTGAAAAGTGGAGCAGTCGCTATAATCGGTCTTTCCAGAAGAGACCCGTTGTGTTTGTCAGTGAGGCTCAGGTCTTCCGGGCACACCTGTGGCACGGAGGCTTCTCCAAATGCTGGGCTGAGAACTCGATCATTGTCCGTGTATCCCCTCTGAGCCTGACCTGCTGTTCAGGTTTGGGTCAGACTCCTCCCACAATCGGCTGTCCCTGTCCCACAGGGAGCCCAAAGGGAGGAGCTGCAGCAAAGCGGCTCTCCAGTTCAGGGAGCCTGTTCTCCTCCTCCTGAAAGCCCTAACCCCACGTCAGCTGTTACAGCCTTCAGTGAGAAAATGAAAACAGGCCTGTCGAAACCAAAACGGTGCTGCCGAGTTCCATAAAACTTTCACGTTAATGGATCCAACAGCAGGTTCATTTGTGTAATGGGACTTTTAAACAGACTGTTTATTTCTTTTTAATTTGAAGGGAATGTACTATTTGATCCCACGTGCCTGGCTGGATTTTTAAAACAGAGATAAACCACAAGAACTGACTCACTATGTCTCTTCTTCTACCCTAATTAAAACAGCATTGAGGTATTAACATGCAGAAGCGTAATGGACTGATCACCTCTCCAGTCTACAGGCAGTTTGTCAGCACTTCTCTACCAAGATGCCAAAGCTCCCACCACACTCTCTGCTTTGCCTGCAGTCACATGCAATAGATGCTTCTGATGTTGCCACAGTTTTGAGTGTTGAACTTGAATTGTCCAAGAGGGAGTGTGCAGCAGATGCAACACAACAGCTCGTACCTCTCCTACAAAGCGAGTCTTCCTCAGTCACAATCCAGAGAGGAGAACAAAGGGCTGGCTGGCTGGGTCGATCGCAGGATGAGCACAGTGCCGTGTGGCACTGGAAATGGGCAATGTGAGTCTGAAATGGAAGAGCTGAGCTATATCCAGGACAGAGGCACTTGCCTGGACAAGGTGTAGAAGATACTTCTGCAGAAGCTGCTGCTGGAACTTCACCTGGAATGATGTGACCACTCTGGTTACTCATCTTCAAAGGAGGCACAGAAAAATGGGAAGAGATTTAAAGCAAGCTCCAGGATTCATGAGGAGGCTGAAGAGCCTGCTTTAAGAGAAGACTGGGAGAGCTCAATTTGTTTAACCTAGACAAATGAAATGCGGGGAGAGAACAACTGTTCTCTATAAATATGTCACAGCATAAATCTGAGGGAGGAAGAACAGTCACTGTACTTTAACGAGAACATTAGCACAAGAAAAAATTGGATATTAACCGCACATACATTTTCAGCTGGAACTAGGAAGATTTCAGCTCTCAGAGCAGTCTTTCAATGATGCTAATGACACAAACAACCAAGGCAGTTTTGAGACAAGCTTGATAAATTTATGAACTGAGGTATATGCTGCAATTGCCTCAGTTACCGAAGGTCTGGACTTTATGTCCTCTTTCAGTCTATTTCGGTTACTGTATCATTTCATTCTGGATCAGCTTCTTTCGCTGTCTCTTTATAACCAGATTCATGTTTTTCAATCTGATTTGAGAACTGGATGTTTCCCTAAAATTGCCTTACTAAAACTACGGCCGTGTTCATGCTGCTGCTCAGCTGAGTGACACGCTACTCATCTGTCTTGGGTTTGCTAGTCTCACATAAGGTGTTAGGATAAAACCTGTCAGGTGGTAGAGAGATCTGCTGTCACCTTGCTAAATGAATTCAGAAATGATGAAATACACTTTTGATAGACGGAGACTTCCTGCACTGGTCGGTCATCTCCTTTCCCTTTCCAGCCTGTTGGTTCTATGTATGCTCCAGCAAAGCTTCATTTTCATTTATAACTACCGTGGTTCAGTACTCTAATCCCACATGGAATTGCCATCCCACTGTAGATAATACTGAGAATTTACAGGTCCACTAATGACACCACTTCTGTTCTTAAACCTGTACTTTTTGCTTTATATTTAATACCTCTTAAACAAGAATTGAACGAGCTACATTGGCAAGTTATCCAGGGCAAGTTTTTCTATATTGAAGTTCACTTCTTTCATACCATCATTGTTATCACCTGTAAAGTAAAATGTAACAGGATTTTTATCCTTGCCAGGTACTTCTCTTAAATATCAATCCTAACAGTTCTCAAAAGCCTGGAGGTCTGATGCAACCACTACGAGTGGTATTCAGTAATAATGCAAATGGTTTCTGAACTGTGTGGGTCTCCAGTATTGATGCCTGTTGTGATTTTCCCAACCCCTTTGTCATTTTTCCGTTTTGCCTTCCAGTTAATGGCTAGTTCCCAAATACATCACGCTCCTGCTAACCACCAGTGCAGGTAGTCACTGGCATTTCAGCTAATCCTAACCATGGCTTCACCAGACTGAACACATAATTTGGCCTATTAACTATTCCTGACCTGCTGCCCTGAGATAAAGGTCTCCTGCTCTTTGTAGAGGGTTAACCAACACTATCACTCGAGGCAAGGGGCATTTGTTATTTTCATTTTAAGGTGTCTTTATTCCTTCTGAAAGGACACTCGATTTACGCCATTCACTTTGTGATGGCTACATTCTTGGACTTCAAATCTTCTTTACCTCCCACCCTGCTAAACAATTCTTCCGATTCTTATATTCATCCTTTTTAATCTGCTGGAGGGTGAAATATAATTTGTTCCAATGAACAGTCTATAGATTTCAGAGCCCACATGGGCCAAGCTGTCTTTTGAAGATGAAAGCCAAAAGATACCCAGAGCACTCTAGGGCAACGAAAATACAGGTGATACTTTAATACCAAGCTGATTTCCCTCAGGGATTAATGATAGAGAAAAAATCTTGACATGAAACAACCCCTGCTACAGAACCAGACTGAAAGAAAGTGTAAGATCAGGGATCACAGCTGTTGCTTGGATGGCAAGCTCGAGTCAAACAATTTTCTCCTGTCTATAAAGGGATATGAAACAGGCAAATGAAAATTAGAAAAACTAACACATCATCTGCTTCGCTCCCTCAGGGAGAGAAAGAGCAGTAATATAACAAACAAGAAAGCATTTTCCACAAGTAATATTTTGGTGTGAGTGAAGCTACCTCTCAGACAGTAGAGCATTAAACTAACATACCATGAGTAAGACCCTGGGACCACTAAACGGGGAGCTGTACGTGTGAACTCTGAGAGCAATCTCCTGGCACATCCTGGAGATAAAGATATTGGAGCACTAGTCTCGATAAAGAAAACTTCCAGTGATGAAAAAGACTGTCAGAAAAGCACACACACATACACAAAGATTGCAGGAAGGAAGTGTGCTTAGGTACCACAAAAAAATTCACGAAGAACCTATTCTTTCAGCAAACAGAAGAAACAAAACCCACAGATCTGTGGGACAGCCAGACAGGTGACTGTTGTGTACCACCTCTCAGAAGACTGGAAGCACCGTTCCCTTACAATAGGAACACACACAAACTGTGAACAAAGAAAAATAAATAAGTGAAGGGTTAGAGGGAGAGAAAAATCAAAGTTTCATTGTTATAATTACACAGCACAATGATAAGGGTAATTTTTCTTAAATCAGAAAATAAATTCTAGGTTCAAGTTCCCTGAAGGATATAAAATATTAGAGGATTTTTTATGGTTGTAATCACAAACTCATTTCTCCAGCCACTACTGGCCGTGTCTAATTAGGGCAAAGTATGTTAATGATACAGCGGCACAGCCCAGAGACGTCTTCAGTTGCAATATTAATTGCATTTAGGGAAAG
>NW_010393691.1:15284-20570 GCF_000710305.1 Buceros rhinoceros silvestris | reverse complement strand
GCATGAATTGTGCTTATACAAGCTAATTAGTATGGGTTTGCTAATTAATACTGGAAAGTCAAACTGCCTTTGTCTTGTCAACTGCAATTAGCTGAAGATGTTTAAATTTTTTTTTCATTCTTCCAGTAGTAAACTCACTTTAGCTGACAGGCAACGAAGCCATGCGCTGGAGTATTCGATGGCTGTTAGTGTGGCAAGTCCATCCCACCCGCCTCTAGCGAGACCTCACAGCCTGGGCTAGCTCGGCATCCCCTATAGCACACACCACCCTTCATCTCAGAATCACCGAATCAGTCTGGTTGGAAGAGACCTTTAATATCACAGATAATACCACAGCTCGCCAGCTCTGCCAGGTCCCCACTGCCCCCTGTCCCTCAGCAGCACCCTGACACAGCCGGGAAACCCCTCCACGGATGGGGACTCCACCGCTGCCCTGGGCAGCCTGGGCCAGGCTGGGACAACCCCTACGGGACAGAAATTTTTCTCCATGTCCAATCTAAAGCCTGTATCATCCCCGTTGACAGACTTTCCACAACTGGGGCCCTCTCCTCCCAAGGACACAGAGCATACAGATACATGTCTCGTCGAGGCCATGATCTTACTAGGTTTATCCGACAAGCATTTTACTTTTAAAGATTGCTACGTTAAGAATGAATTATTTACCTGGGCATCACTCCCCATCGCCTACAAGAAATCCCATCAAACACATCAGTGAGATCCAATCACCTAGTTCATTAGCCCCAGAGCATATCACTTCATTTCCAGTGCTCTGGGAAGGGTGGCAAAGCCATTAGCACTCTTCAGGGTGGCAGTAGAGATGTCACCGCCACAGAGGTTTATCCCAGCAGCAGCCCAAAGACTCATCAGACTGTATGATAGCACCTGACAGGTGTTTATTCCATTTCACTTAGAGCCAGAAGCCTGATGCAGAATGGCTGATGAAAAGCAATACCCACATTTGTCAGGACCCGCCCAGCCGCGAAGGCTTAACATCAAACGACCAAGCAGTGGATAACGGGTGAAAAAGGGGGAGAGGGATGAAAAGGAAGGTGAGATGCCAGAAATCCAAATCAGGCCAACAGTATCTGAAGTGTCAACTTTAAGACAGTCTGAAAATAAGGTCATCCAGGTGAGATCATGATCTGGAGATGGGGGATAAAAACAAAACCGAACAAAAACAACCCCCATGTAAAGACCATTTTGTTGGATGGCAGGGAAGATAGTGGGGCTGGTGCTACAAGTGCTGGAGCTCTTGGGGAGGTGGCTCATGGAAGAGCCCCATCCAAAGGGACAGACCTCTGTCACCCCAACTGTGTAGAAGACAGGAAGGGACAAGTCTTTCCTTGCCAGGGAGATTTCACCTGGGGATGCAGGAGAACCACCTACCACCAGGGAAAAGATGGAACTATAGTGTCACATTTCTCCTCAAAAGGGGAAAAAAAGGAAAACCAATCTCTCGTCCTCTATATGAAGCAGTTTTCTTTTATTTACTGAACAAAATCCACAACACCACCTAAAGCCCACACCTCACGACCTCCAGCCCACTGTTTAGAACACTTGGAACACAACACAGCTGTTTTGTGTGAGGTTGAGGTAAGCTGTACTGGGAGATCACAAGACCTGCAGCCTTCCACAGAGTAACCCTTGGGAATAGGCACTGAACGTTGCTGCTTTATCCTCCGCTGATGGATGATGCACACCACCAATTAATGCTTTAACGCTGGAAGTTCCAGTTTCTCCATCTCTTTGCTAGCCTGTTTAATATGACGAACTTTTGAAGGCAAACAAATTACTCAAAACCCAAGATCAACGAGCCAAAAAAGAAAAACTTTGAAATGCTTAAAAAATCCACACATCAGAACATTTAAAACAGAACAGCAAATTTATCCTCTGATACATCCGGTGATGTAATGCAAAATTGATTGTATAGAATTTGAATCTGTAACAAGGCAGCACGTAATGAGATCAGATGGTAAATAGGATTAAGTTTTCTTTGGAAATATCACTTCTGCCTGCATCGCCAGAGAAAGTGCCTGAGCATACAAAAGTGTTTGCCCACAGTGTAAGACCACCCCACAATCGGAATCAATCAACACTCTCATTATAGAAAATCTGATGTTGAAACAGCAAGGAGCTCAGACTGAAAACCAGAAACTAGCAGATATACGGCAATCTATCGATAGGAGAGCAGAGGCACGCGAGTTCTGTCCTTCACTGCCCTAGCAGAGTTCAGCCGGAGTCTACAAGGACTGGCACTGGAGTTTATGATTTGGGTTTTAGAGCAGAACCTGGTTTACAATCCACTTACCAGCTGGTGATCCATGCCTGTTTTTTCATTAGTACAAAATTAATCCAGTGTAAAACACATCTACAGAATGAGTGTCTGCATCTTGGATTCTACTCAGGTTTTTCTTGTGACTAGAAAAAATTGCAAGAATCCCACAATTCGCCCATTAGTGAAAACACTGGTTCACACAACAGCTTAATGTCAATACTTCATTTACTCCTGAGTATGAAGAATCGTATACAATAACCATGAAACTGTGCATAAACCTCCCTATGCCTGGTCTTGTGGCCTCTATTATTTTTGGTCCTTGAGGGAACTGTCAACAAAATAGACAAACCCAGCAGAAAATTTACAGTTATTATAAAAAACAGTTGTGGTAATTCTGTCGCATCTTATCTGCTTGTCCTCTGCACACTAGAGACTGAATCAAAGGCCCCTAAAGAAAGAAGTTAATTCAGTATGAAATTAAATGCTTGCTTCTGATCTAGAACTGCTAACAAAGAGAGAGGAAATTGCCCCCAAAAGGGAAACAGACCACTAGATCTCATCCAACGCTTGTTCCAGGTGAGTATGGAGACAGCGTGCCAAGACCAGCAATAACGATACAAACTTTGACAGGCCTTCTTCGCTGTTCATTTTGGAGTATTTGGAACTGAACTTGGCACAGGTGACTGCTCTGTAAAACAATTAAAAAACCAAACCAAAAGATGAACACTTACCATCTCTGCTCTTTGCTTATGATTTCCCACTTCTTCCAGAACTTGAGACAGCTGAACCTTCAAGACAAAAAGGTAAAAATGAAGTTCAGGACCTATTTTGGGATGTTTAATAAACTGCATTCCTCCCTCCCGATGAAAAAAAAAAAAAAGGCACTAAGGGCAAGATGATTTTCACAGCATTTAAAAGGAATTGTAAGCATTTGGTCTTGTTATGTCCTATCAGTGTCCCAGCCCATGAGACATCCTGTCCCAAAGAGCCTGCAGCCTACATACACAAGAAACAAGCTTTTGCAGAGAGAAATCCACTGGATCAGCTGTCTCAAATTTCGATCCCGTTGTCCAGTCAGAGAACTGTGCCGCCTCTCCACTTCTTGGGAAGGAACACAATTTTCTTAAGAGGAAATTTGGAATTTAAAGAATCTCAAACCAGAGTGGAAACCTCTTATGTTATCCCTGTATAATTTAAGGAGAAATGGGAACCTGGTTCAGAGGAGGAGTTTTGCAGAGCTTTGTTTATGAAAAATGATTTTAAACAAAATGGGTATTTTAGAGATGGTTAAGAGAAGCCACGCACACTTCTTTAGTGCTATTACTTACCACGTCTTTTATTTCACAACACTCTGCTAGCCTGCAATCGGCCTTTCTCTCAGTTAGCAGAAAGCCAAAAAAATAGTCACAACTGAGATGACAGAGAAGCTAATTTAAACAATGTAAATAAATGAGACAAGAACAAAAAAAATCTTTTCTACACACCAATTCACATAATTTCAAGCAGACAGTCATTAAAACCACTCAGAGTCTCTCTAACCATCTCCTGTCACACGCGAAATGGATCTTTTGAGTGCTGCATCCAACCCAGAGACAAACAGCAAGGAGTTTATTACAGTGAGAAGGAAAACACTACGCTTTGAAGGCTAACTGCACTGAAGTGCCAGCACACAAAAATATTAGTCTTTGGGTTCAGCACAGCACATGTGCAATTTTGCAACCAACCAACCAAAGGGTTCAAGACTTCCCTGGCCCCAGACCTCAGCGGAAAGTGAAAAAGTTACAGATTCTTGCTGTGCAGGGCCTGGGATGATGTGACATTATTTAAGGAACAGCCACTCAAATAAGATGAAAAGGTTTTTAATACAAGCCTGAGACCTGACAGAGGGAAATGAAACACGCTCATTAAACACCGCAGGAGATGCCAGTCCCAACCAAACTGGGAATGCACGTACAGCAAGTGAGAAGAAAAAATGAAATTGTCACCAAGCTTGATGCTGAAACATCAGGAAACGCTATAAATCTGCAGACACCTTGGAAAGACTTTTTTCCCCACTACAATTGAATCAGGTAGAATTATACCAGCGGGCTGGAGCCAGAAAACAGGCACATGGAGAAGAACTAGAAAACGTGCCCTCAGAGATGTTATTATGAAAGATGCCAGCACAGCCCTTGCAAAACACCCCAAGACTGAACAAATACTTTTGATTAAAACCAACCCCAACTTCCTGTATATTTATTAGCCTTACCTCTAGGCAGATGACCTTTAGATGGAAACTATTGTCCTGTTCTAAACTCGATGCAAAGAGCCACTAAGAATTACGTATTTGCTTGCAGTAACTACCCTTCCTGAACTTGAGGATCACGTCTTTGTTGAGTCTCCTGTTAGTACAAACTTCTATGGAACCGCAGAGTCATTAGACTGGAAGAGGCCAGTTCAACCCCATGCCCACAGCAGGGTCAGCTACGTGAGGATTCCCAGGGCTCTTGGTCAGCTGGGTTCTGAGTATCTCCAAAAGGTGAATTCCCAAATGTCCCTGAGCAACCTGTGCCAAGCTTTGGTCACCTTCAGCAAAAATATTTTTCTGTAGAGTATCAAGACAATAGTATCCTAAGAACCTGTTTAACTAGATGGATATAAGTGCAGTTTAAAGTACAAGACCTTGATAAAATTCAGAAAAGGATAGAAAACACCCTGACACATTTTACTTCAGGAAGAGGCCGCAAAAACTTTTTAGACATGAGAAAAATAATAAAAAGGGCTGGGAGAAATCGGAAATACAAGAAGGAAATACTCCATCTATATATATATACACGGCTTGGGAAAAATAACCAAATACAAACTTCTCAATCTGCTACACCAGCAGAGACCTAGGGGCAAACCTGGACAGCAAGTCCAAAACAGCAGCATGATAATGGCAGATCAACATGATTTGGAGGAGCAACAGATAAGAATTAAATCACAAAGTGGGTTTTCTTCATTGCTTTTATTTCTAGGCAGCTCAGAGGGAA
>NW_010393691.1:12086-15202 GCF_000710305.1 Buceros rhinoceros silvestris | reverse complement strand
GGAAAGAGGAGCTAACTAGTGGGAATTCAGAGAGCAGCAACTAAACTGACTAGAATGCTGGAAGAAATGATTTATGAAGATTAAAAGATTTTAAAACGTATGGCTTGACTACAACTCTCAGAGAAGAGCAAAAGGGACATATTTAATGCATTGAGAGCTGTTACAATGCTACAGCTGGAAACAAGGAGGCTTTTCCAGCACAGCTGGTGCTGTGTGATGCGCTCGCAGACCAGAGCGGGGATGCTCTTGCCTTCCCGCTCCCTGCCCGTGCCTGCATAACACAGGCAGGCGCAGAAGATCAAGACAAAGCTCAAATTTCCGGTGGGTTCCCCTATGCCTGCTCTCGCCTGGCTGCACAACAGATGATCTGAATGCTTTATCACATCCAGTTTGTAAACATTAGCCCTACCCCAGACTTTTTATTAGCTTAAATCAAATATTGAACCTAGCTCGGCTGTTAGAGGACAGCTGCTTGCAAAGTGATTCACTGCCATATTCCTTCCAGGCCACAAGAAAATACAACCTAATCACCAGCAGCATGACAGATACACACATTTTTAATTATGAAGAAGAAATTAGGCTCTGAACTTATCCCCACATCTCACTTAATCAGAGTGCTTCGGAGGAGCTGCCAGCCACCATAACCCTAGAAGGAAGGAAGAAGCTGCTGAGGGCCCTGGACTGGTGCCTGGCAGTGTGCTGAGCCCCTGTACCCAGCCCCACCTTGGGCACGTACCACGAAAGACCTGCAAGAAATAGCGTCATGTGGTTTCTTGGAATTTACCTTTTCAGGAAGGATTTCTTGGATTTCTCGGATCAATCACCTCTGGCCACCTGCAGCCAACAAAAGCACGAGCAGTAAACCCGAGCCAGTAAGGGTGGTTGGGAAGGAGCTGGGATGCAGAGCACAGGAGGGGGGGTTATCAGCAGCAGTTTGCCAGTCCCAGCTCGGAGTTCACCCCTGTCCTACCTATGTGTAGGTCAGCTCTGGGTTACAGGCTTTTTGACGGATCAGGTTCACTTTGGTATCTCAGGCGTCTCTCAATAGGACAGACTTGCGAGCTGAATTTTCAGACTAAGCATAAGTTAACTTGAAGCTCCAAGGAAATCCTCATTACTTAATACACGTGTTAGATTCCCACAGATCACTGAGCTCAGGCATTAAGAAATCTGATATGCAAACAGATATTAAGCAGCAGATACACAAATACATGCAAAGTCCAATTTGCCCACTGAAGGCAGTACAACTGGGTAAAAGAAAATCAAGGAGCGAAGCAGGGAAAAAAAATCCTCTCAAGTATTCAGTCAATTACGTTAAGCCTTCAAAAAAAGGGTTTGTCAATTCAAAACATTCATCTTACATGACAACAGCTAATCTACTGTCAACACTGCTGTCATCCTCAAAGGAGAGCGCGGCAAGGGAAAGATAACCTGTGCTCCAGCCCCGCAGCTCGGGGCTGAAACAGGAGCGGGAACGGTTTCCAAGGAGAGGAACCGATTCAGCTCCTGAGGAGACATTTCTGAATTGTTTAGTTTGCTTCCCTGCATCAATGATTTGTCTTCTGTACCTTCCGAAAGTCAGTTTTCACTGACAGCACTGGAGGAGGCTGGTCAGGGAGGGTTTAATGAATGAAACGAAAGCAATCTGGTGGTTACAACGCAGATGTTAACACCGACTGCATCAACAGCCCCACACTCTTCTCTGGGGACCGAACGTGAGCCGCCAGCCTGACCGGCAGACAAGCAGCTCAAATGTGAGACTCGCTTGTAGGAAAAAATTAGCTACTCAATCTCTAATGAACAGTCTTTCTCTGCACAACAATACCCTCCGCTCTACAAGCAATTAGCAAATCGAAGCGCTCTCTTTGTGGACCTGCATTAATTTATTCCTCGATGCTGGACATTAAATAGCTCATAGGTGTGGCACAGCACAGTAGTAGCCACAGCCAAAGGCATAAAATTAACACTTGCTTCAAAGGGTTAGGGAAGTAAAATTACGTGTGCTGTGTACTGGGAATAAATCAAAACAACCTTCACTTGGAAACATTCTAGTCTTGTGCTTTCATCAAAAAACATGATTATCTTAATGATCACATTAATACAACGTAGGTACTTTACAACCGAGAGAAACAAGCAGAACATTCACTACCTCAAATTAAAGAGAGTAATTTTTATTCTTCCTCATCAGGGTGAAATACCTGGGCATACACACAGCTGCCTACTGCAGGGTGGTGCTTTCCCAGCTGTAAATCCCAACTGGGTCCCCAGAAGGAAGGACACTTGCTGGAAGGGCAGCCCCGCCGCATGGGAGGGGAGGAGGAGGTCCAGCCTGGCAGAGCTCTAACGCAGCTGCAAAACATGGCATTTTTACAGCACACTGAAGCCCGAGATACCCTCAGCAGTATTTTATATGCAACAGTTGTATGCAAATTCAAGTCAAGTGTGATGATTGGCAAATTTAGGTATAATGTTAATTAATAGCTATTTCAAATTAATTAGCTTCTAAGATAAATCCTTGCCTCTCCTCTTTGAGAAAGTTAACGCACAATTTAAATTTACAAGGATATATCAGCTACTGATCACAGAAATATGGAATCTTGTATGTTCTAACATGCCAAATCACTTCAGTTTCCTTGTGCTGGCTGCCCCCATTCCCTGGGTAATTTCACAGCAACTCATTTATCTGATCACTTACAAGAGAAGATATAAGACGAAGCTTCTTGGCTCAAGTCTTAATGTGCGGCTGAAGTGTGATGTGACCTGTAACAGGGTCTAAGCCAGCATATCTCACCATCTTTGCCATAAGCTGGAGAAAAAAAGCACAATATCGACCCTTTCTGTCAGATTCAGGAGAATCAAGCAAAACAGGGTGCATCGAAGCTGCAGCTGAAATGCAGAAGGAAACCCGAACACAGGGCTGCGCTGCCAGGACAGTTCTGAGAATGAAAGCACTGACTGTAACGCTTCCAATTCAATCAAATCTCAAACCATGTCGCACTACGCACCACGCTGATGAGGTACATGGAACAACAGAGAAATACCACAAGAACACTTTGAAGAGAAGCTTGCAGTCACTAACTATCTTATAGACAAAGATATTTTTGTAAGATTCTGGC
>NW_010393691.1:0-11972 GCF_000710305.1 Buceros rhinoceros silvestris | reverse complement strand
AACTTTGTTTTCTCAAAAGCCACAGACAACTTACTTATAGGGGATGACAAAGACCCAGCCAGAAGGAACTCATCAGCCACTTGCAGTTAGACCCCAGCTGATTTGCATACTGTGATCCTGCATATTAAAATATTGTGAGAACTGAAATGAAATTTTCATTAGGTTCAATCTGAAATCTCACCCAAGGGATTCCGCTTTCAACAGTTAATGCAGGCATTTGCCTGTTTATACTTTAAATTTATACATCCATTAATACCACGCTAGCCACTACCTTCCGCCTTTGATCCATTAGCACACCATTACTGCAGACTGGGAGCAGCACGGCATCGTTTTAGCATCTCTGAAGTGCACCACAAAATTACACTGGGTTTAATGATCATTTCCGATCCAAAATATTTTGACACTTTGTAGATGAAATTACTCATCTTTCAGAAAATTGCATCAGTTGTGATCACCATCAGGAAGACACTTTCAGACATTGCTAAATGATTTCCTTGCTGCTTTACAGACTCTGTTTTGCTGTTCTCAAGAAAGTTACCCTGGTTATAAAATCAAACGCACATTCCTTATAAGGTGGGAAATGACAGCTGCAAATAAACTCTAGGGTTGTCTCAAAAGCATCAAAATCACCACGGTCTCTTACAGGAGCTGGACTGGAGGTGGTAAGGGCCTCAGTCTGAGGCAAAGGTGAAGGAGAAAATTCCCCAAGAATGTCTGAGTATGTTTCATAAATTCATATACAGTGAAGCGACACTCACTGTGACGCGCAGAAAAGCTGCAATAGGCAAAACAAAGACCAATACTCACTGACAAAACTTATACTATGTGGATAGGCTTACAGCCCAATGAAAAGCACATGTCTCAGGCCACAGCTTATGTGGTTTTCCATGTAATTTAGTCTTTAATTTTACCCCAAGCAAGGACAGGAAACTAGAATGCCTGTAAGCAAGATGTCCCACATCTCCAGGGACTTGTGCTCCTGGGCGTCAGGGCAAACCACGGTGCCCAGGGACTGAAGGCTACTGCTTTGTGCCAGTAGCGAAGGGTGTTTTTCATCAAAAAAGCAAGAGCTGCTACTTCTTCGAGAACTCGTTTTCCACTGGGTTTGATGTGCCGCAGGGAAATGCCGCCCCCAAGTGAGAGACAACAAGCAGCTGGATACCCAAATGAGAGAGGAATAAAGCAAAGGCTCTTGGGTGCTGAACAAAAAAAAAATGATGCTGCAAATTGAAACATTGCTGAAGTCATAGTTATAATTACTGAAGATATGGGGGAAACATCTGAAAGATATGGGCTCCTTTCAACACACCATCAAGATTTACTGGACAAAGAACAAATAACTCTTGCTCTTAAGTCTCAAGGACAGACCAATCTCTCCCCTCTTTCAAGAGACACAGTCACTTAGTAATGTCAAGAATTCTTGACAGCAAGCTTATTACCATGAAATCACCCAAACTCTCGCTGCTTAGGCTATGAGAAAGGGATGTAAACAAAGCCACTGTAACAACTGATACGAGGAAAATAAAATTTCAAGCAGAAATTGTCCGCATCCTTATTCCTGGCAAGTCACTTGACCTAGCTTAAAATAAGCTGCAGAGTTCTGCAGCAGAGACCTGGCTTTTGTTCCCACTCTGCCTTACCACTGCTGAGAGACCCAGGGCAAAGTAGTAAACTCTGAAACTCCCTTTTTCTAATGTAAAGATAATGCTCACTCTGTAACACCATTAAAAAAAATCTTTGACCTAAGGGAATCTCTGTGCACAAGGTGCCTCTACTGACACACCACGCACTCGATGGGCCACATCACTCGGGCAGTAAAAGGATTAGGCACGATATTAAGCGCAGACCTTGAGCACCTCCATGTTCAGAGGTGGTGGTAACCTAATCTCCCTGATCCTCAAAGCAAAGGTGACCTTCGCATCTGCAATAAAACTGAACTTCTCAAATCTATTACTTTAACCTGTTCACATAATCTCCCAGGCAGATGCTCTCAGGTAAAGAACACGGTACTGAAGCAAACTGGGAGATGGAAAAATGAAAAGCATTACACTCAGGACAAGATGAGTCCCTGGAGATCGGGCAGCTCTATGCCAGACTAAAACACTTGCAAAGAAAGCTGGTAGGTGGAGGCAGGTAGAAAAATAAGAGGCTCAGGTGTTACCAGATTTTTCATGTGACAAAAAAGCATCACAGTTGCAAAACCACCTCAAAACAACAGCAAGCATTTGTTGTTTTCCACTCTGAGCTGCAGCCGAGGTTGAGACAAGACTGAGGGGCAACAGCTGAGTGACTCCTCTCTCCTCCTGTTTTTTCTTGATGTTTTTGTTCAACACCTTGCTAAGACAGAGCACAGAGACCAAAAGATTGCCACGCTCTGCTGGGAATAATACACTTTTGTGATAGGTTTCCTTCCCTCCGTCCTAATCAAATGGTGCTGCAGCCCCTGGGGAGAGAATACAGGCCAAACGAAAAATGTGAGTTTGCAGCTGCTTCTTCAACAGCAAAGGGCAGCCTGACTGATGAAACTCTGCCAAGCCAATTGCTTCGAGCATTATGCAGTTGGCCAGTACAGCATCGCCTGGACTCACATGCGTGACTGCTGGCTGCTGATGGCCTCTCCAAAGGAGTCATTCCCCATCACTGGAACACCCATCAGAGAAGCCTCTGCCACTAATATTCTCTTTGTGGACTCAGAAATATTCCTACCTCAGCAAAGCAGCTGAGTGTGCAGTCGTAGCAGGGAGTCCCTTCTCTTTTGCTGCTCCTCTAGCAAAATCTTAACCCATCAGCAGAAAGATAACCTGGCACAAAATCTGTCTAGTGAGGGATGACCACGAATCTCTTGCCAGGAGTAAAACAGATTATTAATCTATCAGTGCAACTACCAAACATTAGAAGAGTATCAGCTCATTCCACAGGGAAACAGCAAAAAGGGAAAGGAATACAAATCATTTGGAGGACACTAAAGAGAATTAATTTTACTGTGTTGTGAGCAAATCTCTAAAGCTGCAATGGAGGAGTACCAGCACTGGATTACAAAACTAATGTAGCACCTCTGGGATCTGGGTATTCATCGCTATTTGAGTGATCTGAAAGCTGGTACTATAAACAGTTCTGGGATCTGGTGAGCACAATGTTTTCTTTAGGTTGTATTAACCCTTCTTGAACTGGGAAGCAGTGCTAGAGACCACAAGCAGAAGACACAGTAGCTAACGGGACAGAGTTCCTTGCTATTAGAGGTAATAATGAAGTTGTTGGGGAAGGGAGGAGCAAATGTTTCTGCATTTTTTAATTGTGTGGCAAAATTTTAATCCCAGCAATTTTCATTTTTTTATGTCTCCTTTAGATCATCAGGGGCATGAGTTCAGGCTGCAAAACCCCTGTCTTGATGAAAGCAAACATTAGTAATCACCAAACCCAGAAAAAAGGGAATCTCAAAAACTGAAATTTGTGTGGCACTATGTCATCCAGTGACTCTACCAAACTGTGAACTTTCCTGCCACTCCTTCCTACACACTTTTTCCAGTACCACCTCCCCGGATCTAGGTTCTCCCCCTGTCAGTTGTCTCCAACTAGTTCTGATAGCTAGAGGGAAAGAAATGACATTTAGTTGATGAAGTCTGCAAATTAGCCAACAAAAATGTTCACTCTTATCCATTCATCAGAAAAAATGGTGGAATTACATTTCTACCTAAAAAAGCCCTTCTAATTTCAGCCCAGTGAGTCAGCACTGCTGCATCTCATCGCTAAGAATGATTCATTGTCACGGCACTTCTCAAAGTCAAGAATAAGGGTATTCGCCCCAATTCACTGTCATCTCACAAGCACCCTGGATCCAGGCACTCTGCTTGCATACAGTGCTGTTATAGTGATTTATGTGAGTATGTCACTTCTAATTTAAAGGTATAAAGAGGTATCGTCTACCAGCCATAAAGCAACATTTTCTTTCCAGTGGGCTGACAGCTGAATACCTGGAAAACATTCTTGCTTGCCAGGGAAAGGTCTCTACGACCCTATAGCCTAAAAGTGGAAATGCTTCTGAAGACACGAGTAGATGGTCGTTATCTCTGGAGAGAAACACTAATACTTGGTTAAGAGTTAAAAGAAGCTTTTCAGGGGAGTTAGCGTCTGAATAGAAATTCAGCCCCAAGCAGCAGAGCTGGCAAGTGTCTGCCCCAAATGGGAATGGCGGTGAGGGCGAGGGCTTTGTGCATGGATTAGACCCCAGCCAGAAGATCTGTAGCAAGATGAAACAAAGTATATCTGAGACTGTAGTTTTCTGTATGTACGAGCCTCCTAATACCGCGGTTGCTTTGGTTAACCTTTCTAACCATTAAAACAAGGACACTGAACAACTCATACTGACCTCAGCACCCCCAAGCAGTCAATGGCTGTACCTTCCTTTAAGCTGGCCACGGCTGTTTGGCAGCTGTTGATGTGTGCTGATAGCTCATAAAAGATGTCTTCAATGATACCTGTGTGCTATAAGCCCTGTCCCTAACTGTACCTTGCTGCCATCCGCACAAACACACTCCCAACAGGAGCCCTCAGGCGTGTTGCCACACTCCCCAGTGCAGCTGTTGTGAGCCAGCCAGCAAGCACCATCAATGAAGAGAAGATCGATGTTTTGATCAAACTTCTTTTCTTCTGGGTTAATTTTCATCTAGTTTGGTTTCTTGTCCTGGTTCTCTGAACTACTGCACAGGTTGTGCTAGCTCAAATAAAGGTCAAGGAGAGGTTTAAGCCAGCATTACCCTTGGCTTGAGAAATTGCAGCCAGCATATTCTTGGCATCCAGCAGGACAGCGGGTAAGGTGCCTAAACCTGGGAGGGTCTCCAACAAATTTCAAACACTCTCAGAAGTTGCTAGGTAACAACGCTCACCCTCACGGACAGGACTGTGCAGTGTTTGCTTTGACGAGGCAGTGTTTGTACCACCCTTGCTTCTGCCCTGGGAACGTGTTTGCTGAGGACCTGTCTCCTCTGCTGCCAGAGTATTTCCAGTCTCTAGTCTGGGTGTCTAGTTGGATTCTGCTCAATAAAGCAAACATTACATTTCAAACAGAGCTATAATAATTAGCAAGAGCCCGTGGCTCAATTTCCCTTCCAGACAGGGATTTCCAAATGTCACAGCATGCTCAGCACAGCTGATCTGTGCCGACGGCTGCTCAAACCGCGACTGACCTGCGAGGGTCCAGAGCAAAGAATCAAGTCCTATCACGGGAGGTGGGATGAAAAAACAAACGGGATAATTGTCCTCCTTCATGCTGTACCTTCGTTGTGTTGTATTATCTGTATGGCACTGTGAGCAAGTCAAGCTGAGCAGTCACTCTCCTCTTTGACACAGAAGGTACATTCACAGTTGAGGCAAGCGGGAATTTTACACCTGTTCTCTAGGTCAGCCCCCCAGGATGACTCTGCCTTGTCCTGGTTGTTCTGCCAGGTTATCATGGCATAAAACCAAAGAGCAGTAAAGGGGATACAGAAAAGGGAGAAAAATCCAAACTAATACAGCTATAGCTGCTAAAACCATTTTGCAGAGGCTCTGGCAAATGCAGAGACACAACTTAAAACAGTATTTGCTTTCTAAATCTGTTTTAGAAAAGCAAAACCAACCTTACCAGTAATATCTGGCATTGAAAAAAACATTGTGAAGTATCTTTTCCCAGCACACACCTCCCTACCACAAAGAGCTCCAACCCTTGAAGGAGAATGCCAGCACTTATATTTCCAGGTACTGCACAACTCAGTGGCTTCCAGTCTCATTTCAGACAAGCTTCACTTCAAAAACCCTGCCAACACTCCACACCTCAGCGCGTCCCATGAAGCCAGCAGAAGTCCAGCAAAGTTTATTGATGAAGGACTCATGCAAAACCTCACCTGTGATGTACCTCTGTCTCACCCATAACTCCTGCCTCGCTGTTTTGGGATTTGCCACTACAAACTTCTTTAATGCCCCACGTAGGACCGAAGACAATGAGCATCATCCCAGCTCAACAGCAGGAGCAACCAAAGCACAAAAGCTCATGTGTCCTTTACAAGGCCACAGAGGCAGCCACAATTTACACTTATAATACTATTCCCCATCAGCTTTGTACCACAAACGGACCAGGGTTTAGAGGCAGAATTTGCCTGAAGTTGTAGGGGAAAAAAGAAAAAAAAGGGTTAACAGTAATTCTACCCAAAGACATTTCTTATACTGAAAAAGTAAAGAATCCTCCAAGATGACAACTGGAATAAAAAAATTGTGTAAAATACATTTTTACCACCCTCAAATAAAATCAAACATCCCTGCACACCATGGCCATGCTCCCGTAACTTCCATGAAGAGAAGCAAAACTCTTCTTTTTTATTAGAGAATTTATTCAAAATAAACAAATCCCCATGTAATTTAAGCATGCTGTAGAGGCTCCTGAAAAAAAATCATAAAAAAAGCAAGCAAACTAAAAAGATCCTCTCTTGGCACGCTCTTGAAAGAAGGATTCACCACATTTCTAATTGACTGCCACCATGGCTTAAATGAATCATCTATAAATAGGCAGCAAATGCAAAGCAAGCACTTGAAGGGAACAGCGAGATATTTTTTGTTGTTGTTTTCTCTTGTTATTGCTTAATGGTTGTTGGGAAGGAGATGGATAACAAGGTAGAAGAAACATGGTAAAAATATAAAGAAACAGAAAAGGATGGGGGGTGGGAAGGAGGGATAAAGAGGCACTAAGACATTCAAATGCATGAAGTGCACAAATACGAAGGCTGGGAGAAGGCACATGGCTACATCGGAGCATCAGTAAGTGTACCACTTCTTCAGGTAAGCAGGGACAGAGAGACAAAGAGGTAACAGAGCCAGCACCTATCACATGCAAAACGCAACAGCCAACCATGACGCTGACTTTGGTGCATTTCATCCAGAAACAGTGCTCAGGCTCGATGTTATGGTGGAACTACTTCCCGCGGGCAAACTGGAGCTGGTACTGAAACCGTGAGTACACAGGGAAACCAGCCTGTGACCTCAGACTGAGGATGCCCTGCAGGTCCCCACATACCCCCAACCTGAAGAAGGCTTTTATATGATCAATACAATCTTATCTGAAAAACTCAAGCACCTGTGGCCCACCCTGGACTAATTTCTAGTCTTTTCTACGTATCATATTCAATGCACTACTAAGGGCAGTCAGTCAAGTAAAGCACTGGAAGAGTTAGTGCAGACGTCTTGTGGCAAGAGTCATCCAAACCCAGAGTGGACTCGAAACTATTGAAGTTAAGCAGCCATCCACATCACAAGAAAAGTGAAAACTCATGTCGATGAGCAGAGTTGGGGGGATCTGAGCTGGGGGAATCTGAGTCATCCCCAGAGAGGATCTAGTTTCTGGAAAGCATTTGTAGGAAAATTTCTAATAAACTCTGTTTTATAATATTAAATAACCACTTCTCAAAATAACTGGAATTTTTGTTTCACAGCTCTTGTTCCAACCTGCCTGCTCACTCTTCTCTCTCCCACAGCTAGTCTGACTGCTCACAACATCCCCAGTCTCCAGCTTTCTGGAATCAAAGCAGCCAACTTAATTATCCCTTTTAATTACTCCTTTTAATCCTATGCTCCTTCCTTCAAGCCTGAAGGAGGCTCATACAATCCAAGGAGTGGAAAACCTTCTGGATTCTCTTTCCAAGGAGTCTGACTAGCTTTATTATTAACTAGCTTTCACTACTGTTAAGGCCTTCCTTGTAACTCTGTGGCAGACCTTGTCCAGCACGTGGAGTTTGCCAGCGAGCAGCTCAGCACCTCCTCAGAGCCTTCTCCTCTGCGGGGATGGAGGCTTATCCCATGCCAGCTCTGCACAGATCAACAGCTTTCGCAAAGTTAAATTACTTCCTCCGGTAGGGAGAAGGCGGCAGCTATCAAAACAGTCTGTAATCCAAACTTCTAAACCCTGCCAGTTAAAACCTTCTCTTACTTAAAAAACAGGTTTGGAAGGGGTATGCAAGAGGTAAAAAAGAACCCCAAAACCCAAACCCAAATAGCTGCAGAGACAGGAAGAGAACAAGTAAACAAATCATCCTTGCACAGCGCAGGCACGATACGCTTTCTGAGTGTGCCACCAACAGCTGTCATTGCAAAAACCTGCAGGAGAGTTATTGCGAGGGCAAAGTGCAGGATTAATCAATTGGGGGCTAATGTCCTTTGTTCGTCCATAAAATAGAGAGAGAAGGTAGCACAAAGGTGCCTGCTTCCTTACGCTGCCCCATCGGTGCCTCTCAGTCGGGGGCTGAGCGGATTAACTCCAGAGGGAGCACTGCAATTTTCTCAGACATGGTCCACTCGATCCTTGGCCCTTCTGCTGAGACTGCCAGCAAAGACGCAAGGCAGGATGATATTTTTGAGATACCACTGTTTATCTTCCCTGAGTGAACCAAACAGCAACTCACTTCAGGAAAGCAATGCAGCAACTCACAATCATTTCCTGCTCTAGTAAACACAGACTGACAAGGCAAAAGGTGAAACAGCTTGATGGTCCCATTAGAAACCTTCAAGTTTCCTTGCGCCTGTTGAGCACAGCCGTGCTATACAGACACAAAAGATCTCCCTTTGGCAAGGAAAGGAAAGAAGTCAGGACATGCGCCAAGATAATCTCAGCTATTAGCTCTCCCCGCAAGGTACAAGATGCATTGAATTGCTCCTCCGTCGCACAGCGTGGGATGCTCGGAGGCTGGGAGCTCTATTTCAGAGGCGTGTCCAGGCTCGCTGGTGGGTGAGCGTTAGAGGGCTGCGGTGGGTACCCACACGGCTAATGCTGCAGGCAAAATCAAACCAAGCAACAGAGCCGGGGTGAGGCAACCCCGAGCATGACAGAGAGCTCCCCTCTGTAACGTTTACAAGGAAGAACTGTGAACACTTTGGGTTTTTCTAACCTTCTGTTCTCAGCTAATTTTTCTTTCTTCTTAACCAAGCAGTTAAGACCAGAAGATTCACCTTTGCCTGAAAGTGGGTGACCTCAGTGCAACCCCAGCCTGCTTGTCCGTCTTAGGCTGACACATGCCAAAACACTGACTCAGTGACTGTGGAAGAGGCCACATAGGAAGGGTATATACAGTGTACATTTGTTGTAAGCATGGCCATATCTGTGCCATGCAGCAGCTCCCAGATGTTCATCGAGACTCGAGCATGACCTTTCCCCTCTCTCAATTCCCTTTGCTGTTCGGAAACAAGAACAAGTGGAATCCAAAGAGCAAGTGGAATGCAATAGCCACAAATATCTGCAATAATTACAGAAGTGTGTGAAGTGTCGATGGGTTGGAGAACTCAGACACAACGAACTTGGGTCTTGCCTGGCCTAAATAAAACGGTGCTCATTAATTGAGAGGAAATGCCTCTTAGGAACGATAAGGTCAAGCTGAACTGTGAAGATCAATGTCATTTCTCTATATAGCTGTCATAGTCTCACCTATTGTTTTCAGAAACGTACATAAACAGCAAAGCAATAAAAAGCCTGTAGAATTAGCCTGGGACACTATGTTATTTTAAGAGCATAAAGTCAGTCATCTTTAGATACACTTTCCTGAACATGCTCTAGGTACACATATTTACATATACACACGTATTTACATTGTGCTTTCTGGTAGTAATAGTTTAAAAAAATAACTGACCCTTTCAAACAACCTTGGCTATATTTGGTATCATGTATGTTGAAAGAATTTAAGACTAATCATGTATTTTATACTGTTATAAACATTCCCAGGAGTTACATCTGTCTGCATAGGTAGTTCTGTGCTCATCACGAGCCCCCAGGCAGCCTGTGCCAAGCACAATGAGCAACTCTAAATAAATACCATATGCAATGCTAACAACTTCTCTCTTTTCAACAGTCCTGCGTGCTACCACGCTGCAGCTGAGATACAATTAAGTACACTCAGATGATCTTAGAGCAAACAGCACAGAGAGAGTCATCTCCACCAGCTAAGAACAGCAGCGTCAGAGGCCCAGGTACCTCCAGCCAAGGCTGGGGGTCTCCTCACGGTATTCTGCAAACAAGTGATCTTGCCCTTTCAGAGCCACATGCACAGAAGGCAAATAACGAGAGAACATCATTTAGCCACTGCTCAAATGTTCCCACCTAGAGAAATAGGGGTCACGCAGATATCACTCCCAGCTGTCCACAACACCTTTCTTCATACAAACAGTCACAGAATGCTTCAGAAACCAGCAACCTTATTTTGCTAGGAGTAACGAGATCCACAGAGGCCAAAGGAATGCACATTTTATCTGAATATCTGAGGAATTAGATCAGGGAACTGAACTACACTAAGGCTGCATTTTCCACCAATGAAATGATCTCTTACAGAAGGGGTGATGTTTAGAAGGAGAAGTACCCTGCATCCGTAGGCACTGCTAATAAAATTAAAAAAGAGTGGTCAGAATATAATCACCCAAGGTAAGGTTGGTAACAACTAGCTTTGCAATATACCTGCCACAAAAAGATCCGTGGTTTATGGTCTCTGCCGTTAAGCCAGTTCCCAACTGCACTGCGGAGCCTTGACTTTAAATTCAGAGTTTGTGAGCTCTCCCATAAATTAATACTGATACAGGCAGTCATCATTTCTTCGTGCACGTAAATAATGTATGGTGGCAGTCTTTACACAAAGAAGCCTCAAATAACATTCCCATTACACAAGATACTTGGTTTAAAATAACCTCTGCAAAACTATTACTCCATTCACGTTCACAGCTACTGAACAGATCATTGCGTTTTTATACACCAATAACAGCGTAACATGTAATCTTTCCAGTTTCTTGTTGACCTCCTTTAAAATTTAAAAATATTTAGGTTTAGCAGCTCCTCCAAGAATCAGTCTCCCAACGGAAATGAGCTTTCCTGCAGTTTCCCAAAAGGAAGTAAAGTTGATGTTACAAGAACTCAAGTATGCAAGTCTGACATGCGCAACGCAGGCAGAGAACTCAGAACAGATAGAAATCAATGCTCTAAACCAGAAATCAGTTCTGGTTTCAATACGGTCTTGATCAGAACTGAGACTTGAGCGTGCATGTGTCAATGCCACAGCCATTATAGCCCGTTTAAACAAACTGAAAATACAACTCTGTTCAATATGTCAAACCGATGTGCCGTGTGTTCCACACCCGTTACTGGATTCACCTGTGTTGTACAGTAGTACTGCCTGTTCTAATGAACAGAATACATAAAATTCAAAAGAAAAATGTTATAACTTGCATTACAGGAAGACTGTGGCTCTTTCCAAAACTCAGGACTTCCAGTCTGTTCTGCTGAAAAGCTTTTAGCACAATCAAAGCACATTTGACATTAACACTGATTAAAGCGAACAGATAAAGTCTCTGAGAAAGCAAAGACTCTGAGAAAAGAGAATTGTTCCTTACAATTTACTTGGACCACCCCTGCACAGAGGAGATCTATATCAACAGCTTAGTTTGTATTCACAGCTTGGTGAAAACCGCTATCAGTCGGCTTTTTCACTTATTCTGTTCCCAGCCTTTTCCAGACATCGGTAGGCTAGTCACATTTAAGTGAAAAAGAGAAAAATAAAGAGAATTACAGCCACCTTCCTTTAAATTCTGTTCAAGTGAAGACTCGCAACGGTGCCATACCCTAATTCATGACCTTAATACGAAACCAACCCGGGGGAACGTTGATGCTGCAGCCTATGGACAAAGCAGTCCGTAGGGGAAGACAGATGAATGCGTGGAAGCAAACGCAACTTATAACTACAGAGAAGTGCTAAGGGTGAATAATTATGTATGTTCTGAAATGGAACAATCACAACTGGCTCTCACATTTGGGCACCATTCAACTAACTGTGCTCAAGCACTGTGCTGAACCAGGCTTTTTAGACTGATTAGTTCCCTGAAGAAACACCTCTTCTACCACTGGTAATTAAGGCCAAAATAAAGAATCAATGGGCTTCGAAAAGCAAACCAAGAGAGCAGCTCCTGTTGTTCCAGCTGCC
>NW_010393690.1:40800-44925 GCF_000710305.1 Buceros rhinoceros silvestris | reverse complement strand
CCGTGAGGCTCCGATCCCCTCCCCAAAGCCGCACAAGGTTAGCCGAGGTGACGAGGTCGCACGGGCTACAAGGGAGTGCAGCCGCCATCTACGCGATTACTTTTTTTTTTTTTCCCCCACAGCTTAGTTTTCCTTACTCTAAAATAAAGCCCTCCTTTGCTTTCTCACCTCGTTATCTCTTTTTCTTATCCGCTTTTGGCGTGCTTTAGTTGTAATCCGAAGTTACGGGCAACCCCCGGGCACGTCGTGTCCCCCCGCCCTCCCCGGGCCGGCTCCCAGGGCATTTTACGGTCATATGGGCAGAAATGATCACTGTCCTTAGGGTTTAATAGTTCCAGAAACAGCCTCGTCTTTACTTTCTGCTACCAGCAGATTTTGGTCAAAGGCTATTGGAGGTCAGGATTTATTATTCCTTTTTTTTTTCTAAATAAGTCAGCTTTCTAAAGCTACATTCCTCCTTTAAACCGAACACAGAGCTCTTATTTATCACTTTCTCTTTAATCAGCAGCAGGGGAAAAAAAATTGCTGGGAATGCACGGAACCCCTGAAAGAGATCACGCTTTTCCCTTGCACAAATCAAAGTTATCTGTTCTTATTACATCCTTCACTTAAAATAAATCACAAGCCTCCATCCCACTGAGCTTTCTCGGGGATACTTGTTTAGCACAGACGAGAACAATACTCTCTACATCTAAAGAGCCGAGGGTGTCAGAAGCCTCTCTGGCTGATATAGGGTATTGAGAAACGCACTATCTTTAAAACACGCTTACCGACTGTCCACATCCCTAGTGCATAACAAACAGAAGTCTGAGAGCAGCGAAGAGGTTTATCAGAGAAAGATCCAAGAGGTGATTACGTGTTCTGTCAACAATTAATTGAATTATGTCCTCAGCATAATTAGGTACCGTCCTCTAGCCGGGAGGAGAAAAGAAAGGAAGTTGTGGTGTGGTCAGAGGGGGATCTCAGGACATGGTTCCAGTCGTTAAATATGTGATGTAACGTTGCAATCTGTTGTATTCTGGGGCACAAATGGGGAAACACAAACGAAACCAACTACTAAGATACTATGTTTTACAGCAGGGAGACAGCTAAAGCACATGCTTTTGTTAGTTGTTTCCATTACTACTTTCTGCTGGGGATTTAAAGGTGTTTTACAGTGAAGAGCACAGAGGGCTTACTCATTTGATCCATAAGCTCTGTTTTGTATGTTTAATATTGTTCACCACATACTAACTGCTCAAATTTGATGTATCTGATATGTGGATTAAAAACTAAAGAGTCCAACAAAGCATCCTGTATTCAACACAAAACTAGAAATGACACATTCACAGAATCTTGAGAGCAAATTCTTACTCCAACCCCAATTTTTCTGTACTTCTTCCAGTCAAAAGGGAGATCATCATATCATTATTAATTTATTATTTACTAAGAGCTGGTAGAGTGCTCTTTTAGTACACAAATGCAGACAAACAAAGGGCTTGATTCAGTTCTCACACAAGTTTTGCACTGGTGTAACTTCAATGACACTGGTGTAGTCACTTCAGAACCACCTGGGTGTAATTATGAACAAAATCTGGGCTATTGCACTTCCTTTGCTTTCCTAACGGTTCAAAATCTCTATTTTCCTCCAGCACACTGCGGAAGACAGACAGCTGTTTGAATACAGAGCTCAAAAATCACTCTCAAGTTCCTCCTCACTGACAGTGCCACTGTCCTAAATCCTGCCAGAACTGAGTCACGTCAGCACATTTCCTCACCATTCTGCACCTTCCCTACATCCCAAGAGCTATAAAGCCCATCATACCTGTTCCCTTCCCTTGTTAAGGCACATCCTCTCAGTCTTGAGCTTTAGATCAGGTAGCTTTTAATTTTAAATGCTTTTAAGCATCCAGCTGCCAAAAGGAATTTGACACCTGCTTCCTCCTTTGCAAATTTCTCTTTTCAGATGAATTCCTGATGATGCCTCTTGAAAGGGGGTTCATTTATGACCTCCGCTTAATTGACTATTCCGCCTATTTCTCGTCTTCCTGGCCTTCCACCTGCTTCTTCAGAGGTTTTGGAAGTAGTCTAGAGTGGTACATGCACTAACAATCAATGGCCAAAACCAGCCTAACTAGAACAGTAAGCAGTATTCAATCCTTCCTGTATGAAAATACATTACCAGACAAGGTTAAAATCCTTCAGCTAATATGTTCTGTGCAAGAAGTCTTTTCAGGCTGTTTATGCCCACAAAAGTAAGGATCCTGCAGTCTGGTCCGTGGAGGTCCTCTGCCCGCCAAACACAGATCAGGCCTACCTGAAGTCTCCTCTACCCTTTTCAAGTTAATAGCTCCTTCTTGAGTTTCCTTATGCAAACATTTGTTTACATTTCCTTTTAAGTAATAAATACCCTCCACCTCGAAAGAACCTTTAGGACATGACCAAATGGGATAAGGCAGTTCAACCTCCTACACATCGCTCCCCCACTGCCCAGAATTACCCTGACGCAGATGAGATCACTGAATGTCTGATAAAGACAACATCTAAGAGCTGCAGTTCTTACTGCAGACATTCAAGAATGAATTGGCACACGGCCCCTGGCAGAAGGGGATCCCGTTTTCTATTACAGAGTGATGGGCACTATAATAAACAACAAACAGATTTAGCCCTAGCAATGAGGGTAAGGACCAGTGGAAAATCTTCCTATCTTTTCTGCCCATCTTCTCCGTCTCTCCTTCTCAGGCTCGTAAAGCAACTACTGCCCAAGCAGTCTGAATTTGATTGGACTTTCACATCTCATATTTCCATCTCCTTGATGGTCTTGCTTTTCTTACCTGGAGAGTCAGTCAGGATGTACATTCCTTGCAATAGCCAAAATTCAGTATACTTATTTCATCACTCCAGGTTATGAGGTGCAATTCCTCAAATGATATCGTCAAATGACACGTGTGATTTAAATTCCTCTGGTCTCACAGCACAGAACCTTACTTCATTGTCTTAAACTTGAAAAAAAATTGTGCTGAAACACCTTTCAGACCAAAGATATAGTTAGTGCCAAAGACTTGATAGTGGAAAGAATTTTTAATAATAAAAATCATTACATAACCCAAGCATAAATTTTAAAACACATTTATAAAAAGTGGTATTTTACTACTGATAAATAAAATTCAAAGGTACATGTTCTGACTTTTAAAAATTGTTATAAGGGGGTTGATCCTTATACAAACTGTGGGACTGGGCTGAAGGAATTCAGGAAGTTTCACAATTCAATGGAAGAAAATTAATTTTTTTTAGTTATTTGATCACTTACTACTTGCGATGAAGGACAACCAGGGAAGAACAGGGTGCAAGGCTGCTGTCAGCTGGATTTGCAATACACGGACATAGAAAATATATTGTGCTACTAACACACAGACACAAACAATTGCAAATTAGTTCAAACTGGTTTTGGAACGCTGGGAAGAGAGAGGCAGGAAGTTGTGCATTTTATAAAGTGAAATATTTATTTTAAAAAGTGATAATTATACAAAAATTTAAACAAACTACCAAGTTCATTCCTATTCCTTCTCACTCCAAGTGGAACACATCCATTGCACTTGTGTCGGTTCTGTGGAAATGAAAAATATTAGATGGAAAGATGGAACTCAAGCTGTTCTGTTTCCTCTATTTCATGGCATCTTTTTTCTTCTTTATCCTGCATATTGTCTTCTATAGAATGCATACAACTGGAATGATTATGCCGAACTTTAGGGTTTTTGATGCTCAAGCAGATCTATAGATATTTTTCAGTAAGGGTTTAGCTGCCCAATATATCTCTGATACTAAATAATATACCACACCATCAAACTAAGTCAGTAGTTCTATCTACCTGATGAGAGCAAAGGTGTGGCAAGAAAAAGCAGGAAAAGAATTCACAACAGATGGAACCATTCCCCAGAACTGACCTGCCAGACCTCTCCTATTCCCATGCGATGTCGTCACTTGATTCACTCAGCTGAAATGATTTCCAGAAATTATCTACTGGGAGGAAGAGAATGGAGGAAGAAAAGAGCAGATCGAGGAAGAAATGTCATTGATCTTGCTTTCCGCTGCTTTTTTTACTGACCGAACTTCAGTCTTCAGCTGCATTTGAATAAAAACAAAGAG
>NW_010393690.1:3104-40683 GCF_000710305.1 Buceros rhinoceros silvestris | reverse complement strand
CGGTTTGGAGAAACTCAGTGGTGGTTTCCTAGTAGAATTGAAACATATCTGTATGCACTATAGAGACACATCTGTGCTTTCTGAAGTCGGATAGTTGCAAAGCGGTGCATCCTAGCATTTCCTGCAAACAATAATGGAAGCTGGAAAGATCTCCTTTGTCTTTTACCGCATATTCTTTGTTACTATGAGGCCACTTTGGGTTCTTTTGTTTTGTTAATAAATCTAATCCTCAGAAAAGGTACTTGACAGAAAGGAAAATCAGACTTTATCTTCCAAGTTATTGAATGTACCCACCGACTCTCAATTAATTTCCAGATCTGTTGAGCTTCTCTTGCTCAATGCAGTAAGACAGCACTTCATGGGCCCAAGGATGGGGAAGAAGCCATCGAGCCTCTAAGTATCTCTGAGAGAGACTCCAGCACTGCATTGCAAAGGCAGGAGATAAGACCCAAACTGTGGGGCGATGAAAAGAGGGAGACGGTTGTCTGTTCCCCATGGATAGCACTGACAGTTGGCAGGTCTGCCCTGCTAAATACCATCTGTGAAACTTGGGACTGTTTTTAATGCCAGGTGAACAATCAGGGGATTCATTACAATTCCCACGTCATTTGTGTTAGACTATAGATGTGTCATCATTGTAAAATGGAATTTGGGGTTTTTTGCAAAAGAAATCAACACTTAAGTCACACTTTTGAGCAAGTCCAAAGACACCCAAGGGTGTGATTGCCTTGGATGCTTCTCTTTTTAATAAGGCCAAGGAAAAGCATCGCTGGATGGGATTATAATCGTCTGCTGCGTTAATGCAGACAATGGACGAAGGCTCCTTGCTGATGATTGTAAATTCATCATTAAGGATACCACTCAGAGTCATTTGGCATGACATTTTTTATGCAGAGAACAGAAAAGTGCAGTATTATCTCCTGGGTGATTGGATGAGCTGTACATCCATTACTGGGCATACCAGAAAATGTTTCCCAGCTTCAACTTATCTCCTACACAAACTGAGAAGACGCGTATTGTCTTGCTGTTGTTTACTCAAATTTTTGGTGCATTTTTTCACTCTGTCCAAGATCCTGCTTATTTGAGAATGTACTATAGTCATGCATTGTAGATTTTACTGGTGACTCTGAGGTCATAACAGTCTGGCTGTGTTTACGTATTATGAAATCTACAGGATGACAGGTAATATGAGAGAAAATTAGTTGCACTAATCCTATAACGGGCACACATTTCTCATTTCATTGCTTCAGGAAATGAAGGAATTGGTGCATCATAATCCAGGAAAACTGGACAAATTTTTGATCAAACATTTTATCTACCCAAGTTGCCAATTCAACCTGGCTGAAATCTCTGTGTCATCCACCTGAAAATTGCAAAATGATTCCAACAAGAATTCATTAAAACATAAAAACATTGAAAGGAAAAACTCAAAAAATCTATACTCACAATTTCATAATAGACCACCTTTTTCATTAAGATTTTCCACTTCTAAATATAATTAGATTTACTTTTCCAGAAAAAATACATAAAACAAGAAATGAAAATTTCCTTTTCCATTTTGGGCCAACACAAAAATCTGTTTTCCTGTTATACCAGTGAAATAAAATATACATTATTCAAATTCCCTCCTATGTAGTCTTTCTTCCTGTTCATGAATTGTTCATGAACTGGTTATGATCTGTTAATCTGTTCTTTATCCACACACCTCGTCAATCAAATTACATGAAGAAATTTCAGCCAAGAATATATCAAGTAATTGTTCGACTGGGGTATTTATTTAACTGTGATGTATGACCATCACTTATAGGAATGATGTCATATTTGCTTCCCTGCTGGATATATGATTTTTTTTTTTCAGAGAGAAGGTACCAAATATGAATTCATTGCATTTCTCAGATGTGGATTTTTAGATGAATAATCAATAACCATTTAAAAGATACACAAAGTTCTATCTAGACAGCAGCATTATCCACTTTTAAGCCATCTACACATTTTCAGTGCTCTGAACCAACATATTTAAGCACATACACAAAGTTTAGACATATTTTATAGGAGAGATTAGGTAATAAGAATGCTCTTTCAAAAAAAAAAAAAAGAAAACAAAAACGGAGCCTAGATTTCAGTATTTGGGCTTCCAGTGTAAACAATCTTTTTCCCCTGTAAGTAATAGTGAGAATTCAATCACGCCTCAGCTGCCAGATAGTTAGGACACTCACTTAAAGGAGGAGGTTCTGGTACAAGCCCAACCCACGTTCACGGATCTGAACCTGGAATTTTCATGCCCCTGCCAATGTCATAGCCTGTGAAATACACAAACTATTTCCCTGGATCTCTAGGGGAATAGGTACTGATCAGCACTTGTGGGGGATGGTTGAAGAAAGACCGCTCACTTTCCTAGCAAAGGTACTTATTTAGGATATAAACCAGGTATGTTACAGCATCAAGCAAAATATCAGGTGCATGCCATAATTGTGAGGCTACTATTTAATTCCAGATAATTGTCATTCTTCATTTTGTTCTAACCAGAAAGTCTACTCTGCCTCGAGAAACCTTTCCAATGAAAATTTACTTTTAGCCAAAACATTCCCTCACAAAATAGCTGAATTTACCAGACATTTACTCACCACCCCTCTCCCCCAAAGAAGAAAATTTTCATTCAAAAGTTTCAGGCCAGCTCTCAGGTGAAATTTTGGAGTCGCATGTAACTTCTTTCATTGTCTGATTGGTCAATATGTTTATGTATCCTCTCCTTCTATGCTTATGATCAAGCACTGTGTAGGCAGGCATGCTGGCCAATAAAATCTCGAAAAGCAGTGAAACATTCCCATCAGTGCAAGCAACAGTTCTCCGTATAAATAATTGTCTTGTCATCTCTTCCCAGGCTCATTCTCTTTCCTTTCTTTCTCTCTTGCCTGCATTTCCTCAGAGATGTTCTTTCTCCGTCAACGTAGCCTCGTGTTACTTCTCTGCAGCTCTGCTGCCCTCCGTTCTAAAATCTGGCATTACAGTGAAACTTCCAAGAATTCCATTCTCTGAAGCATTATGAGTCACGCTGTAGTCTTCAGCAATATTTTTAAAACACCAATGTTTTTTTAATCACTCTTGAGACCCACAGAAGAAAGTAAGGATATTATCTTGCTAACTTACAGTCGTGGTTGTTTTTTCTATTGCCACCCACACTCTCTCATCTGTCTCCAGATACTCTGCTCCAGTCTCTCAATAGTGCAGGCATATGGTATTCAAACATGCCAGAGTCTGACTTCAAATTTTAGTCATTTTTCTTCCTGTAAAAAGGATGGAGGGACGTTAAGCCTATGACTGACCATTTAAAAGCTCTATTTAAGATTTTTATTAGGGTTTATACTTTAATAAATGAAGTCTATGCTATACCATAAAATTAACAGAGAAATATCAGGTCTGAGCCATAATTTATCATACGTGAATACCAGCAATGCCATGTGTCTGGCATGTTAGAGGCAGCACGGAATTCACTGGTGCAACAGTGAACAGTGAACAGGAAGGGGAGAATTCCTGACTGCTCCTTGCAGTCATTTCCAGAAAAAGCCTTTTTACGGAGGAGCTGGTTAACTTTAGGAGCTTTAGTTCTAAATACTGTCCCTGATAATAAAATTATAAATTTTTATTCTACAATTTTAAGAGCTTTCCATTTTAACAAGAAGACAAAGGAACATCATTAAGCTATGCTGAAGTTACCCGTTCATTTTCATCGCACGCTTCAACGCTTTCTCCTTTTTCTTGTGCATGAGGGATGAGGCAGCTTGTATTACAAAAGAGTTGTTTGCAGCTTAGGACAGAAGTTCCACAAATTGCTGTTATCTGCCCTGTAGATGCTCACGTGACACACCAAATAAATATACCTCAAGGTAAGCACGTAACACTGGACAATGGGCGTTCAGTAAAGAAGATCCCTAAAGACAGCAGTTATCTGAGCTTCTCTAGAGATCAGCTTCTTGCATGAAGCATTTGAGGATGACTGGCTGCCCCTGTAACTACAGTCTTTAAAGAAAGCTGTGAGGAAATAAGAGGATGAAAAGACCTACATTTCAAATCACCAGCTGATCATATGAAGAAAGTAAGTTCTTAGGTCCCAAAAGTTACTGAAAAATGGTCAGTGAGCTTGCCTGTGTAATAGATGGTTGAGAGAACTGTGAAAATAAACACATCTTTGAGAAATGGAGGTAGGATGAGTGTGATTTGCTTAAGAAAAGGTGAGAAAAGTGTTAAGCGAAATAGAAAAGAATCCATATTAAATAGTAGCATTAATGCAGTAAGCCAGGAAGCTACAAGTGATCAAGACTCCTCAAGAATCAAAATTAGGTTAGGGATTGCATACACAAACATGATTTTTTTTTTTTTTGTCTATGTAAAATAAAACATGATCATACTGAAATTGCTCATTTTACATCCAGCTCATACAGGGCTTTTACTGTCTCACACTGAGAAATGCAATAAACTTGCCTTTCACTTTAGGAGGGTATTGCTCCTACTGTATGTATAATTAAGAAGTCTTGGCCAGCTTTTTTTATTTGATTGAACCTGTTCTAAGCTTATGGAGGATGCTGCAAGTGCCAGGCCAAGGTGTTTAAAAATTGCTTTAATCACTGCTATTCTTTTAAGATTTAAAAGAAAAAGATAATTGCCTAGGAAACAGGGCCAAACTATCAGCACAGTTGCCTGATGTTAAGATTTTCAATTTGTATTTATGCTCCCTAGTGTCAGTAAAGTTGTTATACCTCAGTAACAAATATCCACAAATATCAGTTAATGGCTGTGAGATACAACCCAGCAGGCATCGAACTATTTACAAACTCATTGTCATTAGAGATTCAGGAGCCTATTTAAACACAGACATCCAGGTCTGAACATTTGTCATAAGACTGTAGCAGTGATAGGCTGAGATCTTTGGTAGCTGCTGATGTCATTGATCAGCGGTAGAGATTTCAATTTTTCACCGAAGCTATCGTTACCAAAGGAGCACCTTTTTAAGTCCCTTCTATTTCATTAATTTGTACTACTTGTAAGAAAAAGTCTATCGCCATCTTCTCTGAACCCCCATAGCTGTGATTTTGTGCCTTGGACAGAGCAGGATGCCACAGACACTACAGACAAATTCTGGTCTGGGTAGAACGCGTCAGGCTGAGTAAAGAGAACGTCATCAGTCAAAGACCAATAGCAAAAATTTCCAGATTACTCTGAATCAGTTTCCTGAGTGGCCTTTGTACTACCTCTTACTGGCTTCTCAGGAATAATTAGAAACAGGAGGCAGTTGCACCGTTTCTGTAAATTTAAAGCAAGCTGAAAATCAGACTTGAGTTGTTACATTTTCAACAGCATAAGATTTCAACAGCATAAGATGTCAACAGCACAGGCAATTTTCATCTGAATTTACACACGCTTTTTTCAGTGCTTCACAGAAAGAAAAAGCCAATCCACACAATAGGGAAATCTAGTACATACAAAGTATGAAGCTCTGAAAATTAAGACTGTTGTGAAATATAGAAACGTGACGCTGATGTGAATGTGCTTGTCTCTAAAACAGACTCTTCTATTACAGATCTTAGATTCGTATATGCCAGACATAGCTGATTGAAAGCCAAAGCCTAGATTAATCCACTTTCTATAAATGTCGCCTACATGTGTATCTGAAAATCAAAACACAGAAAACAATATCAGAGAGCTCATACAGAAAATAATATTTAATTAGTTACAGGTTGGTAACTAATTAGTACAGGTTCATGAACTGACCTGCCATGAAGGGTTTTTTGGTTTGTTTTTTTCTTGCACAAATACTTCCGGAAAGAATTCAGTTTTCTTTATAAGCATTCTCTAATGAACTCTCCAATGCTAATGATTTAGTCACAAAAATAAGTGTTATTTTGTTCACTCTTACATTCTTTTTCTATAAGATGTCCCCTCAATGTCATTTATGAAAACAAGTGAAATAATACTCGGAGTAATCAAAGTGTAAACATCCAAATAATTTAGAAGACAAAGACTGCTTATTTTAGCAAGCTTACCCTAGCACAGCAATATGATGGGAGTTACAGCTGTGAGGGATTTTAACTCTGGAAGAATCGATGCAGATCGCAGATGGAAGTCATGTCTCAAAAATGTGTTAGGCTTGTCTAAAGGAACATGTGGGTAAGATGACCTGGTAACTGTGGTGTTGTAATCCTGTACTTGGATATTTGGATGCATATGACTTGGATTTCCATAAAGCTTTGGGAAAATTCACAGGCCTTTAAAAAAGCGAAGCTACCATGGCATAAGAGGAACAGTCCCCTTGTGCATTGTTAGCTTTTTCACGTTAAGAAAGAAGAGAAGGAACTAACGGTCAATTGTCAGAAAGGAGGAAGGTTACTCACAAGGCAGCTGTTGGAATCTGTGCTGTTCAGCATAATCATGAGTAATCTCAAGTACGGATTAAATAGAAACTTTATACGTTCTGCTGATATGAAGTTGCTCAGGATAGTCAAAACTAAAGTTGTCTGAGGCAAGGTATAGAAGCATCTCACAGTACCAAATGACTGGCTGGTAAAGTGACAGATGACATTCAACACCATTTCTAAATTGGGATAAAAGGTGTGTACAAGTTTTTGCACATAATGGCCACCCGATGTAACTCTGGACAATGAAGTCTAAAGAAGGTTTAATGATTTAATGAAACTATTTCTTTTAATTAATTCACATCAGTGATTCAGAGTATTCCTGGTACTGCCTTTTAATTTTGTTGAAAGTTGACGGCGTTCAGACTTACCCAGTAGTTTTTATCATTCCGTTTGGGGATTGAGTTTCTCTCTTTACAGTGCTTCATAAATACAAATTAATTATCCTAACACCCTAGGAGGTCAATAAACTATATAACTAACTCTCCTCTCACATGGGAAGAAAACCGAGGTATTTCAGTTAAATGATTTGCACAAAGTGCTAAAAATGTGTCAAACAACTCTCCACTAGAAAACTGTCATTTACATTGAATCCCTTCCTAAGAGAAATTGCGTTTAGTTTAATCTTTTCTTGACAAAGTGGAAAACACTTCTAAAATTTAGATATATTTCAATGAGACATTTCTGGAAAAGAAACTTCCAGATTTTTGCATTACAATATTTTCTGGTTTTAAAATTACAAATGCTTAAAATGAATATCTTCCTTTTAGCCAACACTACAATTCAAACGACCCAAGATAGTATTAATTCGAGACTTTTTTTCCTGACAATGTTCAACAATTTGTGTTTTTGTTCCCACTTGGGATGACTTTCTTTTACAAAGCCTCAACTTTTTTTGAGAAAGAGAAAAAAAAAGTTCATTCCCTGAGCTGATCTGCTCGCCTATTACCTGCCGTGTGTTGACAACACCACAGGAACTACCTCTGAGGAATACTTAACATCTTCTGTGTAGAAACAACATCTGTCTAGTAGTATCTCTTCATAGATCAAATTTTCTGGGAAAAGAGTAGGTCCCTGTTGATTAACATTCCCTGAAGCATCTTACGAGAGGTTTTTATGTTTGTGGGGGATACTGAAACAAAATGGAAGTGTTCTGCTCCAGACAGGAAAGATGATAAAAAACAGTACAAAAAATTACATAATTTTAATAGAGGAATTTATACCAATTTTAAAGTCGGTGGTGGTAACAGCACTGAACCATGATCTGAAATGATGGGCTTCACCTGTTCTGTCAATCCGTAATTCTACATACAGCCCTACTAAGGCCCTATGCACGTGAATAGATTGCATTAGGGAACTACCCGTGCCTTTTTAGAGTTCTTCAGCTTTTGGTCTTAACACTTCGAGGGCCCCTGTTAAGTATGAAATAAAAATGTGTTAAAATAACTCCATGCACCAACAAATGCTGGGAGAAGACCAACTGGAAAGCAGCTTTGCAGAAAAGAACCTGGGGTCCTGGTGGACAACAAGCTGAACACGAGTCACCAACTTCACAGCAAGTGAGGCTATGTCAGGAAGACTGTGATGAACAGGTCAAGTAATGTGATTCTTTCCCTCTACTCAGCACTGATGAAAGGCTGAGAGAGCTGTGAACGTATAACTTGGAGAAGAAAAGGTTCAGAGGGAAGTCCTGACCGTATTTAAATATCTACACATAGGATGGAGCCAGTGCCCAGTGACAGGACAAGAAGCAATGGGCACAAACTCAAACTAATCCGTGGGAGTTTTCCATCTGAAGATCAGGAAATACTTCTCTACTGTGAGGGTGACTGAGCACTGGCACAGGTTTCCCAGGAAGGTTCTGGAGTCTCCACCCGTGGAGATATTCAAAAGCCATCTGGACATGGTCTTGGGCCACTGGCTCTGGCTGGCCCTGCTCGAGCAGGAGTGTTGGACCAGATGACACCCAGAGGTCCCTTCCAATCCTAGCCATTCTGTGATCTGTGATTCTGTGAAGTATTACTCAAATTGATACAAGATTAAAAAGGGGAAATGAAAGAATAGAGAAGTAATTTAGAAAAATTAGTTTTTAACAAGATAACTAAGGAAAGATGCCTGAGCAACTAGAGCAGCAGAATCTGGTACATTTATTTATAACAAGTACTTAATAAAGCAGCTAGAAAAAAATACGAAACAGAAGGAGGACATATGCACCCCCAGATCATAAAGGAATTAGCTAGTTAATCTATGAACGACTGACAATTAAATTGGCGTGCCAAGAGGAGCAGGTACTCAGAAATGGAAAAATTCAACAAGGATAAATATGGATTAACACTTTCCTATGGATGTCCAAGGAATTCTAGTACTTGCTTTCAAATAATTGAATAAATGCTGTTAGAAAAATATGTATGAATCCAGTGAGAGACCAAGAGCACACTAGAAGCATAAGCAACAAAAAACATGAATAGGATCAAAAGAACGTAGGAAGATATCCGTGCAGTTCTTCTAGTCCAGCCTCCAGTTCAAAGCAGGGTCAGCTGTGAGATCTGACCAACTTAACTATATGCAGTTTGGTCTTGAATATCTTCAAGGACCGCACAACTTCTCTGAGTGACCTGTTGCAGTGCTTGGCTACCCTCACCATGGAAAAGGTTTTCCTTACATCCAGTCTGAACTTGTCTTATTTGAACTTCTGCCCATTATCTCTAGTCCTCGTGTCACACAGCACTGTGAATAGTCTAATTCCATCCTCTTGGTGACCTCCAATAGCTGTGTTTTCTCGATGTTGAACAAGCCTCAGCTTCTCCTACTCAGGCAAATCCTTCAACTCCCTGACCATCTTGGTGGCCCTCCATTAAACTCACTCCAGTTTTAGACTGAAATGACAAATCCTAGGTAAGACATATAGCACGCTCATTTCAGAGACAACCATACTGTAGTGGGGAACAGTCTTCATAGGTACCGACTTTGTGAAATAGTTTGAAATCCTTCATCTGAGAAACCTGACATATAAAAGACACAATTTAAAAGATCCTCTTATTCAGAAATGAATATAAGCTTTGGTTAACTTTTATTGAGACCAAAGTCTCATTTAGACGATTACATTTAAAAATCTGCTTACACTACTTAACAGGGATAGACTCGAGCATGTGTTAAAGCATTTTCCTGAATCTGGGCAAAAGTTACTACTTGAAGAATATAACCTGTAACTGGACTTCAGATCTGATTACAGTGCCTTTGAAAACTTTCCCCACAAATGATTCACATTTTCCCAAACACTGACAAAACCTTATGAAATGCAAAGTAATTAAAAGACCAAAACAAAGGGTAATGGAATAACGTATATCAAGTCTGGAAAGAGGTAGCACTGGACACAACAGAGTTCACTCAGTATTACTTAAGATTCCCATTAGTTAGCCAGGGTGGCAGATAAACAGCATCTCCATTTGTAAATTATATTGTATCATTATGAATGCTAGAGAACAGAGTGAAATACAATGCAAAGGAGTCTGAAAATATCAGACTACAGATGCCAGCACTGCTTGCCTTGCTTATACAAAACTCCCATTAAAACAATAAGGTGTGCAGAATTTGGCTCCTGGATATAGGAAATAAAGGAACAAATCCAAAGCCCACTGAAGTCAATAGGAGACATTCTTCTGACCTCAATGGGCTTTGGATATCACCCAAAATGAGATTCATTCCAGAAAAATGCAAGCTGAAGGAAATGACAATTCAAAAAATATCTGGGAGAGAGATGTTTGGAAAACCTGGAAATCAAAGAATACCTAGGAGACTGCATAATATATGATGCGTGACAAGCCCTTATGAACACTGTTATAAGACTGTACCTTTTCTAAAAGCTTATTAGCCTCTAAATGAAGGTAGACTATAAGAGAGAAGAAAGCAGCCCATTCCATCCAGTTAGGGAGCAGAAGTCACAGGGATATCACATCACAGTGCAGGCAGGTTGTTTGGCATGGAATTTACAACGTGCCAAGCATCAAAAAACCCCCATAGCACTAAAGTTAATTGTCCTGTTTGAGAAGCCACTAATTTCTCAGCTCTTTTCACAGATACAAGTCTGCTTGTATCTACAAAGATGACACACGCAAATAGTTTGTATATAGGAATTCATGGTCAGACTTCAATATGACACAAGTGTCCCATTTGTGGTTTGGCCCCCTTCTCATTTTAGTGATGAACATCAACAGAGCCTTTTAAGATTCCATCTTTCCAACCATACACAAATATCTTGTGTTAAACCAAGGATGTTCTTCTTCCTCTGGTGGAAGGACACTGCCTTTCATTTTCCTATATATCTTGTTGCTGTCAGCTGGATAAAATTCCTAAGAATATACATACACCTCAGTAAAATGAAGGTCTGATTTTATTTTCAAGATCAAACCGACTCAGCATGTGCAGTGTAAACTCTCAAACTACCTATCCTCAGCAATTCCTACAATCTCATTGCTAAGAAATAGATAAGGACATCTGTGAGCACGTGATCTGCATCAGGAAAATAATGATAAAGGTAGTTTCCCCCCATCAAGCCTTCAGCTCACAGAAGTGGTTAGCCTGTCTCCATTTATTCAGTGAAAGAAGCTCCAACTCCAACTCGAGTTGCTAAACAAGATTCATCAGGCTTTGCAATTTCCTGCGTCATTGGTCCAGACCATCTCTATATAATTTTTGATTGTAAGACATAAGTAAGAAAAGAGTGAAGACAACCACACATCCACATGGATAAATGTATTGGAATAAATAATTGTAAGATGATTACGACAAAGATGATAAACCTATTCCTAGATTTTAAAACAAAAATAATTTTTTTTAATGTGCAGCTGACCCTTCACAGAAAATATTGGAAGACATTTTATTTTGAAACATTCATGCTTATGCTTCTTATATTTTTTGGACCACTTCACATTTAAAGCTCATCGGCTTTTGCTAGAAAATCATTCCTCAACATGACTGTCAATTTTTTCAGTGGGCTCAATCCTGTGAAATCCTGAGCACTAACTCTACTGACCCGTTCTTAGGTTTTTCTCTGGATCTGATCTTTTGTGACATCCTAAAAATTTCAATGGAAAGAAGTCACACATAAAGAATTAATTCACATGGGTAGGAAGAAAAAGGAGCACATGGATTTTAAAACACGAAGCTTGTAAAGAAAATTCCTCCACAATACAAATGGGAAGAGAGAAATTATGGATACTGTGATAAACAACAGAACATTTCTTAGTAGCTTTGCAAAGTCTTTTTATAAAACTTCACTAGGTAATTTAGAGAGTAGACCCCTGTGCTCTTACTCTAAAACCTCCTCGATTTTATAACATTGATACTGGAAAAATCAAATCTTTTGCCTGAAAGCTCTAGTTTCAATTAATGAGGATGCTAAGCATTTTTTTTTTCAGATACATGAAAAGAGTGACAGGATTATAGACCACCAAATTGTTGGTATTTTAAGAATCTGACAGGCTCAGCACCATGTGCCATTCTAGCCTCTCTGTGTATCCTTTGTGGTTAAAACTCTTAAGCACTTTAAATTCTTTTGGTCAGTATTTTTTTCCTTTTAGGGCAGACAACTAGAAGCAAATTCCAAGTAACCATTTAGGGTGTACAGAAAATTATAAGCTACTAAAATCACCTCTTTGAAGGTGTTTCCAGGCTTTGGATAGTAAAACAAATGTTTTATTTATAAAAAAACAAAGTTATTGTTTTAAATCTAGAATATAATTATCTATGTTCCAATTCAATTGAAAGACAGTAACAGCACAAAGACATAGCAAAATAATACCTGTCAAATCCTAGAGCCTTTACTTGGACAAATCTTCCATCACACTTTGGTGGCAGCTTTGCCTGAAGAAATATGGCTGAGCCAGACTTGAAATAAGCAAAAATTTAACAAGCCACTACCAGTGGAATCAGCTATGAAACAACACATGAAATATGAAATTTTTGTTGTCCGAAAAATAGTGACAATTTGGTGAATTATCAGCACAAAAGTAGAAGTCCACTAAAACAGGAGTGCTCAGACTCATTCATCCAGATACAATATAGGACCAAAAAGATGTCTGAAGAGGCAGATGATTTTCCAGAGTATTTGATACAAGCTGGAAGAAATATGCAAACAAATCTTTCATATCATCAAGCTTTGGCAAACAAAATTGGCTGTAGCTTTGCATAACTTCATTTACAAATGGCTCAGTCCCCTCGTGTTTCTTCTTTTCCAATGAATAAGATAAAGCTGTGGACCCGTCCTGTGCAGGAGACTTACCTGGGTGCTGCAGCTTACAGTGGGGAAGAGGCGGCGATTCTGTGCTCCAGCCAGGAAACACGGCAGCAAGCAAGTTCCTTGGAGCCCAGCACCTTGGTAAGACCTAGTGGACAAGAAGGCCAGCAGATTGTCCTGCTTGACAGACCAGCGCACTGGGAGGCAGGGGACAACAGGAGCTGCCAACCGCCCGCAGCTGGTGTATCAGGTCAAGGAGTAGGAGAAAGATTCTGGCACTGTGCTCAGAAAGTATGTAAGACATACCCCTATCTGTGGGGGTGCATCGAAACAGGAGCCAAATCTATGAGTCTCACACTCAGTGCACAAAAAACTTAACAGCTCAGATGGATGAGTAAAATCTGTATCAGTGTAGGAACTGCACGGGATGAAAGCTTTGCAGTTCTGCAGAGGAATCTGGTTCTGCTCTGTACCATCTGTGCACCAATTGTGTGGATTGTTTGTTGAGCTTTGTTTGTTTGTTTTTTCATTTGGGAAAGAAATAGAAGTCAGTGAAAATAATGTACCTCAGGTCAGTTTAACTCTTGAGATGTTCTTTTTTGCCCTTGTCACTGTTAATTATAGGTTCAATTTCTTACAATTTATTTAATTTCAAAGACAACAATTTAATTTTGAAGTTTGTTCACATTACTGAGGGAAGTGGAGAAAACCTAGAAATCAAAAAAAAAAGTAAAATTCAAAGTCTGTTTTTCAGTGTTAGATCCTTGCAACTGACAGTAATAATTGCATGTGCATGCAATACACATGCCTGGTCTGTCTGAAACCTCATCACCGTGTGGTAGTAAATACCTGGCAGACCCAGACCTTGAAGTGGATGCTGCTGTTAGGTTTGTGCTAATACCACTAACACCACGCGTTTGCTTGCATGTATTCTTACAATATACATATACAAATTAGAGTGAACAGTTCTTAGCAACAAGTAAATGTAACAAGATAAAGTAAGTTTGTACATACATTAAACACTTATATAAATATGCACATTCCACGTGCGTCGAATAAACACGTTTCAGTCTATGCACATCTAACAAACACATTTCAGATGAAGCTTTAAAATCTTGATATCCACAGGCCCTCCAAAAATGCTGTGGCACTCAACAGAGTGAAATCTAGTGAAATCTGAGAATATTAAGAACAAATGGGAGCCTTGCTTCATCAGGGCTCTGCAGACTGCTGGTCCAGAGGGGCATCCAAGAGGATCCTTGATGAAAAATAATATTATACTGTCATCAAGGTAAAAAAAGGCATTGCTCCTATCTGCTTCTCCAGCAGGTTCTCTTGACTTACAGGAAACGCAGCACCTTATTCTCTCAATCAAAAGAAAACAGCAGCGGAAGAGATGGACTAAGAATTGCATAAACATTGGTAAATGTCTTGCAGGAATGTTTTTTAAAATCTCAGTGTTCTTTTTTGGCTTCTGGGGTTTTGGCTGGAACTCCAGCCTCTAGGCCCGTTTCTGCGTACACACTTTAATGATGGGCTTGATTAAGAGACAGCAATTCCCTGGAGGTTGAGCTATCTTATTTATTGACATGAACATGGGTACAACGCCAAAATCAGATGGTTATGTCCCAAACCAATGGAAAATCACAGATGCAAACCCATGATGGATTCTTCATTTCTCAGGCTTCAGGTATTTCTATTGTTTTGCACTGTATATAAGATGTATAAGCTAAGCAACACCCAATCTGGCTTTCCAAGAGATTACTTTCCACCAAACGACAAGCAGCAGCAAAAACATCAGCCTATGTCTGCCCATGAGGGAATCACGTTGAGGTCCAGTTATATTCGTCCCAGTAACGCTGCTTGCCAAGTGAGCCAGTTTCCTTCAAATGAGAATTTGAAGGAAGAACACAGATGTTGGCTCTGGGACAATCTCAGATAAGACTGCTGAGGAAAACTCTAGGCAATGAACTGTGTTACAGGAGTCAACCTCAAAGGAAAACAAGGCAATGAGTTTATAAAAATGAACTTGCTGTCTTCCAACCTTCTCCTACACAGGATTCCAAATTTCCAGGGAGGCCAACAGGATTTGTAGGCACGTAATGGATCTCAGGTGAGGACTCTATCTTGAATGCTCACCTTATCTCAATGAAGTGCAGCCATTTGGGGGATGACACTTAGAACCATTTAATAGCAGCAGGGCACAAAATGAAGTTAGCCAGCAAAGCAGCATGTGGGCAAGGCAGCATGCTTAGGGCCCATAAAAAGTACTTGGGAATCATTACTGATCACAAATTCTGTATCTCTGTATGATTACTTAAAGACACAAAAAAATATATTTGAGAACAGAACCAAGGCTCTGCTTTTCATAACTGAAAGGCAATATAAAGAAAACATCCTTGCCATCCCCTGTACTAAACTAATAGCACTGAACTTCAGACTAATTGGCCATTTTCTTCTTTCTCTCCCTGGCAGGCTCAAGTAGAAGAACTCTTTCCTATGGCTCTGCCTTCCAAAGAAATCTCAGTCTCCTGAAGCCTTCTCTCTTGCAGGAGAAAGTGGAGATGCTCCACAGTCTGCAGCTCTACCATATATTCTTTGACTGGAATAAGAAATGTTTCTAGGTCGAGAACTTAAGAAGCCAAAGGAGTATCTGTGTGCCAACATTAAAGTCTCTTTTCATATGTGAGAATTGCACGCTTTCTAAAAGCCTTGCCTCCTCGTAGGGAAGATGGCCAAAATCTCAGAGATAGGAGTTTGTGGCAGAAATCTACAAGCTTTGATCTCTAATTACATTATTTCTGCTTTTGAAGATATCTCCGTGTACCTGCATACATTATTCCATATGTTTTCATTTCTACTTGATTATTTTCTTTCATTTGACTGCCATCTGATTTTCAGTTTATTATGAAATCGTGAATATTTTATTTTTCACCCTTTGTTATATTTGTGGTTGTTCTCATTCTGGTATTTGGTGACTTTCCCCTTCACTTGTTCCTTTGTATTTCCTTAAGGCAACAAGCCATGCTTGTGGTGCTGTGGGGATGCAGGAAGTTGCCAGCAAAATTTTTTGATGCATGTGCAATAAAAGTCCTCTCACCACCCACGCAGGTTTGCAAAAGGTGACTCTAGGTGATACTTCTACATATAGTGCTACATTCTATCCAGGAAGAGGTAATTGTAAAGTGTTAATTTGTCTCAATTACTTACATATATTATATGCATAGATATTTCTCACATGTGATAATGTAACATGTACTTATGCATATTATATGCATGAATATTCCAAGTAGCACAATGAATTCTTGAACAACCTGGTACTTGCAAACACTATTACACGAATAGAACAAAATGTAGTTGTTGACAAATCAAAAACATTCATGCACAAGGAACATATTTGTGTTCTGTTGGATTTTTGACTTAATTTTTAAAAGATTTTTTGACTATGATACAGAACATTTCTCATGTAACAATATTTTCATCAAATTAATATTCATTCATTCATTTGCTGCACTAGAAACTCAACAGCATGATAATCTTAATGAACCAAGCAGTGACATGAACATACGGATAAAGAAAGCCCTCACAGTCCAGTCTCATTATTACGACAAACTGCAAAATCCAAAACCCAAATATTGAGTCTGAGAAATATAAATTATGTTGTAGTTAGAGTAAGGGTGATGCAAACCACATTGACAGCTTTTAAAAAACAAATGAGTCTCACAACCTACACAGAAGGTCATCAAACTGAGAAGCTAGTACAGCAGAGACAAAAGCAGAAAAACAATATAAACTGTGTAAAGGTTACTGATGGTGCAACGAGTCTTTGAACACTGTCTTCAACTCGTCTTCAAAAGATGTTTAGCTGAAAGAGAAAGGTATCGAAGACAAGTAATGAAAATGTGGCTAAAGGCACAATATGACCCTATTATGAGAAGAGACTGAAATGAGTAGGTGATAATACATCAGATAATGACATTTTAGCAGCAAGTGCCAGGAATGGTTATGTTCGCAGTGTTGTTTGACAGGAATTCTCAGCAAAGAAACACATAAAGGAAGCTTCATGTTTCTGATCACTACTGTAAATGTAAAAAAGAAAGCAGAGGGGGCCAGTCATAACCTTCCATAGCCTGCCAAAGTAAATGTGATGGTGCTTGATTTTCAGCCAATAAAGACAAAGTGAAAAATGAAAGTGGGAAAGCTCTGCGCAGAGCTTTTTCTGGTAGAGAAAGGTAGACAGATGTGTATCATAATTTATTTATTCCTTTGGAACAGTACAAATGATTGGATAAAACCGAAGTATATTTGAAAAAAACAAATTATAAAGTACTAGTCCTTCAGACGTGCTGAAGATGTTTAAACACGGTACAGAGAACTTTAGAAAAATGGAAATCCAACTGGAAAAGTGTACTTGTTGTTATCAATGCTGTCTCTTGTGGAACCTGAACTCAACTATGGGATTAACCTTCCAAATGTATTACTGGACTACACAGGATAGAGTCTTTGAAAAAAAAGGTACCAGAGACCACTGATGGATGAGAAGGGGTCAGCAAGACAGAGATATGACATTTTTCTGGAGTTAACCCATGCACCTGCTGTGCCAACATCAGAATATAAACCAGGGAAGTAATAAATTCTGCAAAAGACTTTTTAACATGTTTCACATGATGATAATTAGTATTTGCTACAGATGTTTCACAAACATCTGTGTGATGGTTGATGGCCATCACACAGCTGCCTCGAATCGGTCTCAAAGTTAGCCCTCCCACTGCTTCAGCATATGCATAAACGAACAGCATTTCCTCCAACTCTGGAAGTGGATATGACAGCCACATCAGTGCAGACAAATCATACTTGTTCTGAAAACAGAAGTTAAGGCAACCAGCCTGATGCTGGAAAGACAGCTTTTCTAAAACAATCCACCATTCAGGAGCCATTCAGAGGCAGAAGTCAACAGTCCCTAGCCCAAAAAGACTGTATTACACCGTGTAGCAGGAGAGACACAGTCACCTTTCATATTCAGCCCACTGCTATCTGTCTGTCTGCCCATCTCTTTTTCTATTTCCTGCCTGCTTTTTCACCCTAAGTAGGTATTTAGTGATTTCTTTGATATCCTTTACTGGTGGAATGGCAAGAAGATGACTGTTGTTGAAAGTGTTAAAGCTAGCAGCAACCACTTTCCGTTGGTTTAGAAAACATATGGCCCATAGGTAGTGGTCTCATTAAATTCTTGGTACACTGTTTGACACCGTGACAGATCACTGACTGCAAATACTCCCAGACTTTCTGTCTCCCATGCAAGGATGAAACTTAACACGTTACTTCACATCAAAATTGAAAGATAGAAAACTAGAAGATGCAGAATGAATGGAAAACTGTCACGAGACTGTCTTACGCTCTCCACAGTGTTCATATCTTATCAATTGAAACATGTTTATCAAGATATTTTCTGTATCTTTTCACTAAGTAGATATGTCCTTACGTCCTATGAGATGACCTAAGAAAGCAGGAGCCACTAATAATAAGGAAAGCTAAACTGAAGGAGTTATGGAAAGAAAACAAATAAGTAATGTTCAGTACTGGAGAATCTAGAGAGAGAACCAGAAATGGTGAACATCAGAAGACCTAGAAGCATTCAGAAAGATGAACTTGAAAATAATCTAGAAAATATTTTATAATGATGTGCAATTATCTTCCACATACTGATCACAGTGACAAACAAGTGTAACACAAGCACCAAAGCCAATTGTAAGGAAAAAAGGTTTGCTCTTCAAGTCTTGGATCTGGTAACAGATGGAATTTGAACCTCTTAGACTGTTCTTACCATAATGGCTACTTCAAGAACTTACTAGCTCCAATCATAGCCACAACTAGCACTTTTTAAGGACATATACGCATAAAGTACCGAGACAGATCTAACCTAAAAGAAAAAAAAATCTGTTTTCTGTTATGTTGGCTTATCACACTCTACAACTGTCAAAGGATTCATCTTTTTCACCGCTTCCCCAGATTTCCCCAGCGTCCTGGCTTCCTGAGAATGGATTTGTCTTCGTGATTTTTAGTGACACCTGCAGTTCTCTAAGAAAAATGCAGTGAGAAGATTTTTTTCCTGGTGGTGCAACCCCAGCATAGTGTCCTCTGTCTCATGTATCCACCACTAATGATGCATCAGTCACAAGTGAAAGTCAAAACCCAAGACTTTCCCGTGGCTGTTGGATTAGCCCACTGGAGCCATTAGCACTCAGCATACTGGGACTTAGACCAACTCAGAGCATTCTTCTACTATTACAGAACCGAAACAGAACTTTTCCCCCCTTTCTCTTTGTCAGCCCTGTGAAATATCCCAATTGTAGCTCAACATCTACCTCTTCATTGACATAGCCAATGGGGTTTTTTTCCAGTCTTCAATATCAGACACAGAATCCTACCACTACTTAGGTACTCACTTACCAGCACATTAATTCTAACATCCAAATCCTAATGTCACTTCCTATAGCTCCTCCCCATTGTATTCCATATTATGTCATTAATAGACATATATTTTAGTGATCATTAAAGACTATCCGGAAAAGAGTTACTGATCCACAAAGTAGAGACTGAATGCCTGTTAAGAAAACAGAAAGAACTTCTAACATCAACAAGTTATAATGGTGTTGCTAGTGAACACAACTGAGGTTTATTTAAAGAGCTTCTGAGAAACTGTGAGAAGGCCCGTCGCTACTTCTCTCAAAGTATGGATGTTAGCCTGCATTTGGAATGGAAATGGACTAACATTTCCAATGAAAAAAAAGCATCTAGCCAAATTTTGATTGAAGCTAGATAGCAAATAAAACTTTTTTTTTTTTTTAACCTAGGGAAAAGCAGAGTCTGAAAACAAAACGATATTAATGAATTTCGGATTATTTTTATACCAAAAGTCTGAACGATAGAAATTATATACAGAGAAGTATTTAGAAAGCCTTGAGTGAATAAAGAAAAGCTGGAACTTTTTTACAGAAAATACTGAGGTAAATACTGATGTATTTTTTCACTGTGAAGGTATTTGTCTGCAATCTGATATTTCCAGCTCCGTCAGCTCATCATCATAGACTAATCCTTAAAATTAATCATTATAATTTTCATTCCACAGTTTTAAACTGAGTATCAGTATGTTCTGAAGTCTTTATTGCCTTTCAGATTTTCACATTCCAAATCAGTTCTTGAACAATCACCTTTCATTATATACACTGTTTTCCTCTTGCACTGCTGCTTATATACACAATGGTCCAATAAATATTCTGGAATAGATTAATTGCAACTCATACACTTGTCTAGTAATGCAGAGATAGTGCTATTCTGTAATTCAGTAAAAGAAAAATATAAGGCACCCAAACAGAGCATCATAGAACCACAGGATCATTTAGGTTGGAAAAGACTTTTAAGATGGTTGAGTCCAACTGTTACCCTAGCACATGGAATTATTGTCTTTTTTGTTTACAAGACACACATACTAAAATTTACTTGGCAAAGCAGTCTGGAATCATTAATTCTTCAGACGATTATACTTCTAGGAAAGATTTGTACAGAAGCTTCTTTTGTAATTCATACTGACACCTAACTAAATCCTCGCTAAATACTCTGGATCAAGATCAGAGTTGCAGCGTTTCATAAACAAGGATTGTCTCCAAAAAATACCCTTACAATGTTTAAATTTACAGAAAACATCAAAACTAGTTACTTTACAGTTCGCACAAAGCCCGAAATCCAAATGCAGTTAGTGGCTATGCAGCAAAGGTGTGGAGGCTTAGACAGGGGACTTACGTGCGTGTCCTAGCACTGCCTAGACCAGAGCCATTATGCAGAGATTCCGTTACATTTAAGACAAAAACATCATACGCCCTGAAGAAATAAGTGTTTTCTAAGGGTTAACAGTAATGCCATCATATAGAATATAACCATCAGGATCTACCGCCTATCCCTTTCAGTAATTAATTAACTTTGATAAAAGAGTATTTATTCATACTGAAATACTGGTTGACTTCATCTCATGACTACTGGAGTTGCTAGTCATGTCCAAGCCAGAACGTCTAGCTCACCAGTTATTTCAATAATCTTCAGTAGCCAGATACTCCACCCAAAACCTGAGTACAGAATGTAGAAAAGAGGGGGATCCTTTGCCTATTGCATGTTCCTTAGCTGGGAGGAAACATAAATCAGGGACCCGGAATGAATAATGCATTGTCAAGGCTTACAGTCTTCAAAGACTGTGGAGGCATGGACCATCTAATATTAGTAATTAGTAAAGCATCGTTCCCTTTGCAACAGAAGACTCCTGGCAAACAGAACTGGCCTAAGAATTATCAAGACTGTGGAGTGGAGTTTAATTCTGGAAATTAAAAAGAAGGAATGATTAGACAGCAAATGCTCAATGAGTATTGCACGTCCTAAAGGGGCCGGTGCTCTGCAGCTATGAAAATTGCCACTGTTGAACAGGAAATGTAAAAGAATGGGCACTTATGCCTGCTACATCAAGACTAGTGTGCAGAGATGTCATGTGATGTGATGTGATTGATGTGATGTGATTGATGATGTGATGTGATGTGATGTGATGTGATGTGATGTGATGTGATGTGATGTGAGAAACAACCTGGCTTGCATTAAAAGAGAAAAATAAGTATTAGGACACAAGAACACAGAAGAGAAGCCTGTCAAGCAGTTGGAATCTGTGTCTAGAAAACAAAGTCAGTTCAGCAGCCAGCACTGCAAGTATCTTGAGAAATAAGCAAGCCCACCTAGACTGATGAGAAAGGACGATGATCTATGTAAGCCAGTTTAAGTAGATACATTTGGAGTAAAACACATACATATCACCTGGTACTGACGTTATTAGTTTAAACTTTCTGGCATGAGCTCTTCTTTTAGTGATTAAAGACATGTTTTATCACCGTTCCTTTTAGCAGAATATTGCAAACAAATGATACTCCTGCTGCCTGGGATAGCTGAAGAGATTTTAAGCATCAAGAAGGACATTCCAGGAAGTAGAACCATGCAGGTCAGACAATGTGTATAGTGCTGATGGTAGCCAGTGTAGCCTTAACAATCTAAAAGATGCAAGATGCAGAGCCACCAGATCAGTAACATTCAGGAAGCAACAGCAAATGAGCCAATGTTGACACTGCCCTACCTAAGGCTGCTCTCTGGATGTTGCCAAACCTGATACAGCTGCACAGCAGATTGATGCTGTAGGAGACAAGCACCACGTGAACTTCCAGCATTTTCCCCTCGGACTTCACAGAGTAAATCACTAGAGTGTATGATATCCGTGGTGCTACTATGAACACCTTGCCCACATGATTAGCCTATGTACTGACCCAAATGGTGCAAGAAATCTTGGCTCTGGTGGCATGCTCAGGAGAAGCTGAAAAGACAAAGGCCTTCTTAACTCATTTAAGATGGAAACTTCAGAGTCTACCTGCCTTTTGCACTGTGTTGCATCTCGAACAACCAGCAAACATTCTGGAGAAATGTGGCCCTAATTGAGAAAAAAAAGGTGTCCCAAATGCAGGCTTGATCGTGGGACATCATCTTCCCATGATCTGCACAACTGAAACAAGGCTTTGGACTAAATCTTCAGTGCAGGAGAAGCAAGAGGCGATATATTAATGGCAAAAAACCTGCAAGGCATTCCCTTCCAACGAGAGCTTTCTTATATGCCATATGCTGAGCAGCAAGGAAAGGAGCAACAGCAGACCTCCACTAATGCTGCAAAGACAACATTTTAGATCTTGAATGCCTGAGCCATAGCAAATCCATCACAATAGCTAACACGGACTCCTTTCAAGAACTTGTGGTTCAGGGACAGATATTAAGACTAGAGGGCATATCTAAGACATAGCTGTTTCCCCCAGCAGCAACAACCTTTAAGATAAAGAGTATAGCCTCTAATAAGGCTGATCAGGCAGTAAATGCAAACAGCAGTGCTAAATATGAGAGGCATTTCTGGGGGGACTGTTTCTCCAAATACATGAAGATTTAGGGCAGATGCCAGACTTAGAGGGGAGAAAAGAAATTTGTGGACTGTTCCTCATCAAAGAGATTATTGAATAATAGGAAATACCAAGAGAAAAGCCTAAATTACTGCAGCTGATTTCTCTTCCCACAAGGTAAACTGCTCATCTGTCCTTCCCATAAGCCACAACCAACATAACATGCCTAAAATATTAAATCGTTCAAAGGAATGACACACATTTATTCCTGGGTGCACAACTGTGCAACATCAATGCATATTAAGAATTCGGCACTTAAGGGCTCAAAATGTAAATAGTGCTAGAGATCATATCTTTGTATTTGATCACACAAAAACCTACCCCAGGTAATTTTTATCTTTTGACGTGTCCAGCTGCCCATTGGTCTCCTAGGTCCTGCTCCTTGTAAACAAGGTCAAAGCAGAAACCCCCACTAATTTGAGTGATGCAATCCTACATGTATCACTAGACAAGAGACTGTCATATTTTCAGGCAGATCTTTAGTCAAAGACCATTTGCTTAACGACAGTATTTTTGCAAAAACCCTGTGTGAACATAATTGAGGGTTAAACAAAAAGATTTTAAATCAAAACACGTATCAGTTCTTCCCACTTTTATCCCTATTCATATCATATCTCCTCAAAAAATAGCAAATTACTTTAACAGTTGCAGCTGCTACAGAATGCATTTGGAATAACCATTAATTTCTACAGCTTCATCAGCGGTTTAAACAGACAAAGCATGGCTCAAATTGCATTCATCTCTTCCCCAAATAAGTGCTTTCTACCTCATCTGAAAAAAATTAGTAACACACCAAAGTAGGAAATTAAATAGTTTGGGATTTAACAAAGGATTGCAAAAACATAAACTACATTTGAGCTGACAAAAAAAGTAGAATGATCAATTAACTGATTGTTTACATGAACTTAAAAGTTTGAAGAACACTAATCGGCTTAATTACTTCAATTAATACTAACGGTATATGGATAGAACAGGAGGAAGTATTATTGGTGATAAAAATTAGGCAGGACAGTCAAATCTGAAACCTACTACTAGCATTTGTGGAAAGATTATACCGTACTGAGCAACAGGAAATAAAATTCAATAACTACAAAGACAGTATCTCTGACTCTGGAATTTCCTGAGCTGCAAACTGCTGGAGCTGGGGAGAATTTTCTGATAGAGTAACAACACATCATTGCCCTGTTCTAATGGTTTCTTTTTTCAACAGCGTTTTATTTTAACCATTTTTATTTCAGCCTAGTGTAATCTTTGGTCTAACCTAATATAATCATTCTAATGTTCTTAAAATGGATAATGGATGCATAAATCAATAGGCAGCATAATACATAAGGAAAAACATATAAAAAGATGATTTCTTAACTATTATCACAATGAGAGGTGGTCTTGTAATCATTATGGACTGTTCTTTGAAAGCAGCAGTCCAGTATTCAACAGGATTCAAAAAGCAAACAACTTGAACCACTAGGAAAGAGAAATAACTCTGAGACAATACAAATATACCATGTTCCCATCATCTGCAAAGTACGCAGTTCTGACGTCCCATCTCAGGAAAAAAAAAAAAAAGGCCCTATAAAACTATAATTTTAGTTTCTAAAAATCCTATAGCTTCTATGAAACTATAGTATATCAAAGATAAATAGAATATGGAACAGCTTCACAAAAGAGAAACAAAACAAGTCAAGGTGCTTCACTTCTAAAAATATCCAGAAGACTGAAAGCAAAAGATGACTAATGTCAATGTTGAGATGAGTCATGTCATTAATCTAATTAAGACAGCTAACAGACAATAATGATCTGTTATTTGTTACTTTGCAAATAATAAGGCTCACCCAACAAAATTCTGAAACAGCAGGTGTGAGGCAATATTAAGCTAGATGGACCTTTGGTCTTACTTCATGTGGCTGATCTTATATTCTAAACCACGTGAGTAAGTAAATGAGGTCAAGAACTTATATGCAAATATCCATATGGGTATAATAGAAATACAGTGCATGTTCACAATTATTATAATTATTTATATCCTTTTTATGAAAAGAACTACTCTAAGTTGAAAAGGATTAACAATTAAAGTTCAGGAAAAGACCAACCACAGTAGTTTCCTGTAAAATTCTTACACCTTCTTTTGTAAGCACAAATACATTGGCAATTTTCAGAGACAGGATGCAGGACCAGATGGAATTCTTATATTGAGATGAACATAAAGTGCAGGTCTTCGAAGTTCTGTTTTTTCACAATTTCTGAATAATTTCCATTTCATAGAGCCACATATTATCCCAGCCAATACATTTATGAGGCCTTGTTTATTGTTCTGTACTGTCAATGTTTCTCAAACCTATTTCCTAGGACTCTTTCTTTTAAAACGTGCTACTTTCATGTCCCATTGCCCAAGCATATGCATATTTAAAAAAAAAAAATTCCGAAAAGGCTTAGGCACACTGAGTAAACAGATTTAATAAGCTGAACTCAATCGTGACTTCTCCAGTTACGTTTTTTGGCAGAAAATGCCTTTCTGAGTTTCTATTTCAGTAAGATTCATTTAATACAACCAAAGCTGAGCAAGCTTTGATCCACAATTACAAAGTTAAAATATACGGAGAAAGAATAATGCTGGGAAAATGCTCTCTTGGCAAATAAAAGCCGGAGCAAATTAATCCCACCAGTTTCCCACCTTTAAGAATTAAAATCTTGCCATCATTAATAATACTGAAATAGCTATTAATATTTACATAAATATAATTAGAGAAGGTCTTTGGACCTGCCAGTAGGATCAGAAACCATTGGAACTTTTATCATATGAGCAAGATCAAAACCAAAGCAGCTATACTCCTTTTTTTTCTTTTGCATTAAGCACCTTTCACAGCCCAAGCATCTGACTATCGTCTTAACTTAAAGTACTTGGCTCTAACCCAAAGACAGGTTCAAATAAGGTTCTTTTGATTCCACACGCATGCACATATGCACATTCTTTCAACCCACCCTCCTTGCATGCAGGAGTCAGTAGGAGTTAAAGGCAATCAGTGACTCGAAGCTTGTTTAACACTTCGCAGGATACAGCCCTTTATCCTTATTTGCCCCCTTGCACTTGCTTACTTCTCCTTTTGCCAGTTCTGCTATCAATGTTCCTCTGCAACAAAAAATGCTGTCCAAAAAAACCAGATGCCTACTGTCATCTTTCCTTGAAGTGCTATACAGTCTATAGACCCAAGTTACTAAATGTAGTTTCTACATTCTGTATCATCAGTTTTGGAAACTAAGATAATTCTGAAAAATAGGACAATAAATTTTTCACTAAAATTTGGAAGAGTGGAAAATTCTTCAGGAAACATGGTCATAATTTCTCCCTGGTGTGTTATTCTGTTGTAGTCTGTAACAAGATTTCTACTTTTTTTAAAAGGTAACAGGACCGAATTCTCATGGCCTGTGATCCCAAAATGTGGAGTAGAGGTTATCCTTGTCATTCAGCTTCCCTGATTTTGATCAGACTGAAAAACTGTCCAAACTTAAAAGTTTCTGCCTGTATCTTTATGTGCCCATTTGACATAAATGACAGCATTAGATCGATGGAGAAACAGGATCTACACCTAGATCTTGTTCTGGCAGTCAGTTAGGATGCACAGCAGGAGCCCACAGATACACAGTAGAATACGATAGTTTATGTATAGCAGATCCATACATTTAGCGACAGTGAGGACCTATAAAACTCCTGAATATTCAGGACTTCATTTATGGATCATCAAGTGAACTATTAAAATTTACTGCAAATCAGACATTAGTGCCTGAAAGTTGCATGTTTAGATTCCAAAATAAAAGCGACTTGAACTTTCTTGAAGACAGTCAGCGATCTGATTATTTGTGAGGTGTTGAGAAACCACATTTTAACACCTAAGCTTAAAAATATTAGTTCAAATGTTTTGGACTTTATTCTTAGAGATCATACTGTATTTAACTTTGTAAATATTTAGCTTATTAATTCCTTAAAATTTCTGTCATGAAAGTAGTAATCAATACATTTCCCACGCAGTTTTAGAGGAGTCAGGGTGAAGGATTATCTAATTGGAATCTGAAGTGCAGAAGGATTTTTCATTATTGCCTTGTTAACTAGAAAATCTCTAATTTCAAGGAGCCAGGTAAAAGGAAGAAAAAATCTTCCTCCTTTTGAGAGACACTGGTTATTTAGAACTTGGGGGTTTTTTTGGCTTTCTACACGAGTATCATCACTTCGTGTTTTGTTTCCAAGTAAATAAAATATTAATTGAGTTTTTATGTCTTTCCACAAGTCCAGTAGTAGCTATGGGAAGGAGACAGTTATCAAGACAGATAAGGACACATCTACTGTATTATTTACCACTCAGGTTATCACACCCCAACTTCTTTAACAGATCTTCTGTGTCGTGTTTGACCACTCACATATCCTTCCCAGGCGTCTGTCTGGTCATTCATAAAACAGACGTAGCACTTCTTCTCAGAATAATCAGATCCCTACTTCATGAATATTTAAGTCCCTACACATTCTTAGACTATTGGCATGAAATAAATCAAAAATACTGCAAACAACTTGCAGACGCCTTATTTAAAAGTCTCGTGATATAGTTTATTAGCAAGAAAAGATTCTCAGTGAGAAAATGAGAATGTTACTGACATATTGGTATATAAATTGAACATTACAGAACCTCCATTCTTAGAATTATCTCAGTTTAAATTTGGCACTAGGACTTACTTAGCAGCAGCCCTCAGTATTGGTATTTGCGCTCTAACCTACATCTATCGCTTCATTAGTACTACTGTACCAGTAAGTCGGGATGTATTTTTGTATTAGTAAGATTTAACACACTTCACAGCTCATTCTTTCCGATAAATCAGTGATAGGAATACTAAAAACGCTGGGCATTCTCTTTTCAAATTTGATATTGTTGCACTGCTGCTGATCTCAAAACATGCAAGTGATCCAACTTATTACAAATAAACTTATTAATCTATGCCACATTCAAAAAATCATTACTGAGTCACAAATTAAGCCAAAGGAATTACAAAAAATAAAAATACTAAAATCTGGAACAAAAACTATAGTGATATATAAGCCATAGTTACATATCCAGAATACATAATGTTATTAGGTTGTTAGATTTTAAAAGCAGATATTCTTTAATCTATAGTCTCCCTCATTCTTGATACCACCCAGTTTTCAGAATTCGTCTTGTGACATGAAATAATTTTTTGTGTTTCACTGACATCAGTAAGGAACTCAGGCAATGAAGAGGCAAATGAGGAAAAAAAACTACCCTAGGTATTTACATAATCTTCAAATTCTATTAAACTGATTAAAGCAAATTATCATCAATTTTAAGCAGTCAAAGAAATATTAAGGGAAGTTAAAATACCAACATTCACAGAAAGAAAAGAGGACGTTGTAACTGATTCTTCACTTACTGACTGGTTGTATGTACTCAAAATTCACAAAGATGACAAAAGTTAAACAAAGGGTAAAGAAAACACATCAGGGAGCAGATCTTGGATTCTTTATTCAGGTGTTATTTCTTCAGCTGATAAAATTGAATGGAACAGATATTTTATTAAACATCTCCTTTAATAAGTCAGCTACACTAAGACACTTTGGGGTCACATTTTGTGGTCCAGTCTGCTTGAACATCAAAAAAAGACTGGATAACTCTGTAGATAGAATTACCTGACCACAAAAATCACTCCCAGCTGGCTGGAATCCGGTATAACCAACTCCCACAGTCTAAGTGAGTAGCTAGATGTTCTTTAAGGTCGCTTCCAACCAGAACCATTATGATTCTATGATTCTAGGAAACAGAAAGCAAGCACAGAACACTGGCAAAACAATTCCAGCTGGTGGACTGCCTCATATGGATCATAGCTAGGGTAAGGTGATTAAGTTGTCCCCTTTTCGTAATGCTGGAAGATCTGATGTAACAGTGAATTTAGAATCTGAATATCCCTGCTGGTCCTTTTTTTTCCTTTGCCATGAAAACCAGTCCATTATCATCATGTGTTGTGAATCCCAATTTCAATGGTTTTATCATAAAATTCTTACGCAGGCAGTGCTTACAAACAAATTTGGTTATTTAGAGTACTAAAGTCCAGATGCCTAAAATCCTCCCCTACCCAGGCATCCCCTACTATAAAACATTGCTGATTCACCATTCCAACGAGATTTTGTACAAATCTTACATTAGTTATCAAATAAAAATATATTTTGCTGTTTCTGTAAGTAACAGGAGCATTGTTCGACAAATCTCAGTAATTTTTTAGAATTGTTAAATCTGTTAATGTTAATGAAAACTGGTTTTGCAAGGATGACCACATCAGGGACTAGCCAGGAACACGGAAGAAGCAGAGTACTGTGACTAATATTGTTAATGCCTCTTTACACAAGATTACAGAGTCACATTCTCAAATCCTGAGGGGAATTTGGCTTAGTAGTTCACCCTCTTTGATTCTTTTAAAGAACAGAATGTAAGGGGCTAAAAGCATTTATTTGGCAAGAGAACAGTCTGGGACACTTCTGAGGGTAAAATAATTTCACTGTAGGTGGGTCCAGGCACAGGAAGAATTTTGGAAGGTAACAAAGAAACTGAAGAGTGTTGTGACTAACAGACATAATGATATTACGAGTCATGTTCTCCAGTCCTCAAAAGAAATGTGATCAGTAACAAACTCGCTGCATGACGTGTTTCTCAAGGTATCAACTTACATACCTCGAGTAGCAGATTACTTAGAAAAGTCGTATTATAAACAACAGACATTTAAAGAAAGGATGGTTAGACTCTAAAATCCTGTGGGGTTTTTTAAAATCTGGTAAAAAAACATTAATAGTAATGAGTTTGGTTTATAACCTAATTAAACAAACACACATCATATAATAAGATCTTTTTGAAAGTACCACAAATTGTATGCTCAAACTGTAAAGAAGAAGAGTGGAATTTTATTACTGTTTTTTAAAGATACAGCAATGAAGAATAAGTGTTCTGTCCTGAAGAGAACAGGGACTGAAATAATTACTCAGAAAATTTAAGAATTATTTATATTTTAGACACTACAACACTATTTGGTTTAGGCAAAATCCTTATTATTCTTAAAGCACTTCATCCTGTTGTACTCTATTACCATTAATTTTTTGTAGCACTGTTTCCCAGGATAAAGCTGCTCAACTACAGAAAAAGGCACTCCCTGGAAAAACTGTGTGACTCCTCTGTCCAGTAGTACTCTTGGTACACAATATTTTGACAAAAACCCTTTCTTAATTAATTCAGGAATTTTTTTTTATTTCACATCTGTTTGTTTGTTAACTTGTAAAAATATAAAAACAGAATTTCCCGTCCCAAACCAATCTACTGATTACTTCAGCACCATGTCCTTCCCACTGTAGCTGGCAACTTCTGCTTCAGAGAAAGTCAGTAAAAAAACCTGCACCTAGGGATGGGTCACTTACAACTTGAAGAAATAACTCCTACCTCACCTCTAAAGCTTCTCAATTTAAAATATAAGGCATGAAATTTAACAGCAAATGGCTAGAGCTGAATTATGAATGATTTTCCTGCTTCCTGATGGTGAGTACTTACTCTCTTACATAGCCCCAGTTCAGCAAATAGGACTGCTAAGTTTTTATTTAGGTGGACACGTTCTGCCCTTCCGCTCTGCTTGGTAACTAACTAGTAGTTTTGTCATTTCATACTATTGACAATACGGAATATTATTTTTAAAATGAGATGTAGGGGCTTAGCTGCTTTTTCAGTATCACGAGTCAACCACTCTTTTCTCATATAAGATTTGAAATCTCTTCATCAGAATATATGAGCCTGTACCCCCTGTTTGCATTGAATCCAAGAAGGAGCTATCCCTTTCACAAACCAAATTCTGATTTATACCATGTCTAAGACATTTCTTTAAAAGATAGCAAAGTCAAAAAATTACGTGATATTTCTTCCTTGAAAATTACATCAAGATACACATTGAAAACAGTTCAATTTTGAAAAATTATAGCAAATGAATTTATATGAAAAATATACCATCATATAAAACACAGTGTTTAGTTATAAATTTTCTTCTCCCTAGCCTTTCTCAGTAAACACTTTTTTCTCTGGCTATGTATTACGGGAAATCACAAGGTTCTTTTATTCTAGAAAGATTATTCAGTTGACGAAGACTAACTCAGCAGAGGATTCTGCTCACTAGTTCTACATTATAAAGACTATGCTACACTTCATCGCACTTTGCTTTTTAAATCTTTTAAGGTTCTTATGCATCCTATTTAATTCAAATAAATTCTCAGCTCATGGTTGTATGGTCTTATATCAAAAAGTAATTCTTAATGATTCTCAGGTATTAAGTTCAGGCAGTAACACAGATGAGAGCGTGTTGATACTGAAAGTTTTGCGTCAAGTCTAGCATGAAATCAGTGAAGACAGATCTTCAGATTGTTGTCATAGCTCTGCCACATGCAGCTGGTCTGCTTTCTCTGACTTGAGATGTCAGAGCCGTTTTCTAAGACCGGTTGCTTCCAGATGTATGGGATAGTGTCGGTGGAAAGAAAGAGAAGGCATAATTCTAATGACATAACTGAAATTATAGTGAAAAAGCAGCCTCCACAAATCAATGTCAATCATCTCTTCAATGCATTTGTTTCTTCTGTCCTCTGTTACACGCTGCATTTTTCTTTCTTATGTTTTTAGTCAACCACCAGAAAAAGAGACATTTTACCTGCGCAATTTCTTAGCCAATGCAATAGGACTCTGCTGCCTTATTCAGGGCAAAACGATATCCTTATTCACACTGAAGAATGTCTGCTCTAATGGACTGAATTCAGTGAAGCCATTTGTGAAGTGACATATTCTCCATATGAAAGATCTAATATCATTGCACAAAACACGCCGTTATACCGCAACAGGGGCTGGCGCCTGCGTTTATTGATGGACATGGAGTATGACTCTGCTAGATTGCAAGTTCACATTCTCCAGATCATTAGTATGCAACTATTATTTGCACAACACATTATAGCTCTCCAGTAACCTGTGAGAAGATTGTTTGCTGACTTTATTTCCTCTGTTTCTTTACAGGTTTCTATTAGAAGAGAACACTCTGCTGTTACTGTACTCTTTCTGTACGTAACAGCAGGCAGCCCAAATCTGAAATGAGTGCATGAGAAGAACCATGTTGTAGGTCAGCAGACAAGCACATTACCCAAGAACTTTGGCTAGTCTTCCTGTGTTATTTGTCCTGCTAATGCAGTTCTGCAGAGCTAGCAGTCAAGCTCCATTTGAAAATATGATGATAAGAAAGTCTGTGTTTATTACAGAGCTCTTCTAATGTCTATTCTGTACTTCAGTGAAACACTGAGAAAAATACTGCACTGGAATCCTGAACAGTAAATCATTAGACTACAGTGCTTCATAGCCAAATATAAAGTTTCCAAATGTTTCAGAATGGTTCTTAAATCCCTTTATTTGTATTTAAGGCAACATTCTTGCTATTATGGACATGCAAAATTGCAAATTATAATTAATATTTGTTTTATTGTACTGCTTACTACATAAACACATTATTTTTATGATGAAAATTTTTAAAAGTTCCCTTTTTAAGGCAAAATATGTACAAAGAAAACATAAAATATTCCATAAAGCACTGAGACATCAAGTCAGTATGTGTTTCTCAGTAACATCGTGTAAAATTAATTTGGTTTTAGTCAACAAGAACACTAAAACACATAATAACCCATATAACAGTAAATTCCACCTTCTTCAGCCCTTAAGTTATCAGTTCTAGATAAACAGAATCTAGAAACACAGAATTCAAGAGAATCAGGCAAGAGGAAGTCGAAACAGGAGACAGATTCATCTGGTTGTACTGACCTATTGAAGTGAACATGAAGTTATGATCAAAGTTTTTTTCACTCTTTCTACCTCACAGGCTTATTTTAACATAGCTTAAGACATAAAGAACATTATTTTGATCACCTGTGATGTAGATCCTGTCTTCTTGCAAACAGAGTGCAGCCCATCACTAATACAGGGCTCCCTTTCACAGAGCCTCACAAACATTTCTCCCAGGATATCTGGGTATTATTTTTCGCTTCCACTGCTTTTCATTTATTTCTTTATTTGCAGAATACACATAACAGAAGCAACAATTCCAAGACTTCTTTGTATTGCCCAATGACAATGCTCAGCTTTCAGAGAAGAACTAAAGGAAAAAGGGACAATTCAATCTCCATTGGCCATTCAAACATCGGTAACAAACACTGCCAACAGTTGGTGCTTTCCATAGCAGCCAATCTGTGATGTAAACTCCTAACTACATTTTTGGAGGGCTGGACACATACAGTTAATTTATGAAACACAGTGCTATGATCTGCCGTTATTTAATATTTTGTTGCTAGCAATGTGAACTGGAATTAAACTGATGAATCAGAAGCAAAGGTCTCCATAACATACCACAAGTCCCTGAACAACATCTTCCAGGTGTAGTAACACCTGAACTCTTCATGTGACTTTTTTAAAATAACACTGTTCATCGCACAGTTACATCTGACCCTTAGTTGGGCAATACTTACATTACCATAGTTTTTACTGATGCTTTAAAAATGGTTGTTGTTCAAGAGAATCATTTCTTGACTAATTATTGTTTTGTGGCTACAATTGTTTCATGTTTTCACACTGCAGTCTACCACTGCAGTCTACAACCTTATAGCAAACACTGCTCCAGGGGATTGTGGAGCAAACATGACAAGACAATGACTCTTCATTGGGTACATGAACGGCCAGATCAAGTGTCTCCTTTGGTCCAAGCGCAGACCTCATAGAAAAAGAAAAAATTATGCAAATATTTTGCAATAGAAATTGAATGCAAGGAAAACCAATAACGCATTTCTATGTTTTTCCTTTGGCTTTTGGTTTTTAAGGACAATTCACATAAAAATTAAGAAAATATTCACCTTGAATTCTTTGACCAGGTATCAGAAAAATGCCTTGAAACAACAGGAACGAACACACTTGTGAATTAAATTTATAAACTAGAAGTAACTTTATGAATTCTATAATATGTATCAATGTCCATATAACCTCTTTAGTATCCATAGATTATATTTTATGGTGCATTCAGTGGTAACATTTAAAAGGTGTAATCCCGTCTCCTAAAATGTGTTTGCTGGCAGTCTGGGTACGGCGAAGGGAAGTGAAAGCATTGTTAAGCTGGACCTGCTACATAAGTGAGCTGGCTGTATGCCAAATGGTCTTTGAAAGTAAAATCAGAACAATAAAAACATCAACACATTAATTCCCATCTGTTCTGCTCATCACTTGTAGAAATCACTCCATACAAAAACTAGAGATGTGTCTTTAACTGGGTCTTCTCTGTTCCCCACTTCCACTTTGCCTTAGATTTTTACAGGGCGTGAGTAAATTGGAAGCATTTAACCTCTTTATTCCCAAAATACATTATGAAATATTCAGATAAAATTTCTCCAAAATGTGTCAGAACATCAAACAAAGCTACAAATACACTCACACACAAACGCACACATGCACGCACACACACAAAAAGCGTGCCGAAAAAGATTACTCTCTTAGGTTTCTTTACATAGATGAATAAATTTCCAAACTTCCAGAGGAGGAACATTTTTCGAGGATGAATGAGAAATCCTTTAATTTTTTTGTAACATCTATCTTCACAGTAAGCAAATACCCCTCCAGTCTAGACTGGTCCTTTTAGTGGGTAAGTTTGAAAAACTGATGCATTTAAATCTTGGAGTTTATCCTCTTCCACAAAATCTTGCCTTTTCTTATTTTCCCTTAAGCTATACATTGGATTTGTGAAATTCCAAACTGAAAAAAAAAAAAATTAAGGATATTTTATGTGCTTGTGGATACCAGTGTCTAGAGATACTCTTATTGTGAGAGTTAGATTTTAACGCCAGCGTAGACTAGACAAGAGCAGACTAAAAACTAACTAGTGTTCCTACCACGTTAAACAACACACCTATGAAAAAGCTCCCTTAACAGAATACAGCTACAGGAGTTTGATAGTCTGGAAAATCACAAGAAATCATATATATATATATATACTGGCGGATTATAGTCACATAAAAATATACATAGTGCAGCTGATGCTGGGTGGTTGAAGCCTATATTAACATCACATTGTTTGCAGCATTTGGTTAATTATTCCTTGTTATGTTATGTAAAACAAAACTCTGAATTTATAAATAATAATGTGGCCAACACAGCATCTTTCCAACACGCATAAATCAGTTCATGTTTGGATAGAGACTTGTGTTAACACAGACTGCCACTAGAGGATACTGTTGTCATACTGCTATGAACACACATTTAAGTACATGAAACTACTGTAAAGTTCAAGTTGCTTGTTTTCAAAAGCCAGAAAACAAATAAACAAACAAACAAAATTATATCTCAATTAAGGTGGGGGGTGTTTGCCTGACAAATCCTGAAGCCTTTTTTTAAATACAAATTAGAGAGAAAAGTCACATGGCATAATTGATTATTAGTTTGTATTTAGTAGCAGTATTTAACATGATAGTTGTTTTCAAGTAAGTGAAATTATTTCACCTCAGGCTGAGAGCGCTACCAGGGAATCTCCTGGGAAGAGATTCAGTCCTGTAATACATTGCTTACACCTTCACTTGAGCAAAGTAGAGATAAATCATCTACAGACTTCAGTTAAAACATGCAGGCAGGATAAACTTGCACAAGTTTGAGGAGTACACTGCATCAAATAAAAAGCCAGAGTAACTTGCTGTCATTAGGAATGAGAAAGGGAAGGAGGAGAAACTGTCCCAGTCATCCCCTGCAGCTCTACCTGATGCAGTACAGTGGTAAGTTTCTCCATGTTCAGAGTAAGAATTCTAATTTCTAAGGAAAAAAAAATAGATTTAGTTGGTGATGATGTGGACATTATTCTTCCATAGAAGGCCACAACATATTTTAGACATTTGTTTTCAGCAACTGCAATCTACAGTGGAAGACAGTCTACTCATCCAGACCTACCCTTAACGCACCGAACATGACGCTGTTCAAAGCTAGAGTGTTTTTCCTTAATGTCTGTTATATGTTCACAGTACATGTTTATATTACTAACATGACAATACTTAAATTAATGTGTGTATGTAGTCAGTTATTTTGTATACTTTAATTTTAAAAGTCCACAGGTTTAGCAGTTATTAGTATTTATAGAAGAGCTCCATCCAGAGAAGAAAACTAACAGTAAAAGTGGCTTAGAAAACAAGACCTGTGAGAGAGGAGAAGAATTGGAAAATGTGCAGAACATCATGATTATCCTCCCGATACATGAAAGGTAGTTATAAAAAGGTCCTCATCTACTGCTCAGTGAATCCAGTAGGAGGACTGGAAGAAATACAGAAATTACTAACTAAATCTTACGTTGAGAGGACTTAGAATGTATGATAATTCTGCAATGCATGAGAGGACAAGCAACAGATCCACTAAGGTGGCTATAAAACCTTGTTTAGCAAAGGTTTTTCAGGAAATTTAAATGTGCTTGTCATAGATTACTTAGGGAAAAGAACCTGACAAGGGTAATAGGTTATCCTGGGTCATCTCTTCATGCATATTCTACTTTTCCTACGTATTTATAATTCTTTTACAATCCTAAACCATTGCAAGGCAAAAATTTCTACTCATTTTCGATCTCACTGATATCAACACAAACTGGAAAATGGTATTGTATCAGACTGGTCCACTCGTGCTATTAGTAATAATAACATGGCATTTTTAGGATTGAACTAGGTATGTACAAAAGCTATTAATAATTAAGAAAGATCTGTCACCTTTCTTGGATTTTTTTTATTCTTATAAACACATACAGTTAGCAAACTTTCGCTATGGTCTTGTGCAAAAATCACCGTGTAAATAATTCTCTTACGTCTTCTTAGCTATCAGTTCATCATTAGTATCAGGCAGCACTGAATCCTGGGAACTCTCCTAACAACTTCTCAAAGTTTGTCCACAGTACTGAAAGCTGTCACCAGAAAAAGTAACTAGTAGTTACTAAAAAAAAAAAGAAAACCAAATTCTTCAGCTTTGCCACTCCACAACTGAAGCATTATAGGAGTCTTCTAAGTAGAATGACTTGAATTCAGTTAGGATTACAACTACATTAAACTTCATTAGGTCATCCTAATTTAAATTTCAGTTCATCTGAGTAATTTTGAATCTATCAAACTCCAATAACACTTCACAGGGATATTTTCCTTGTGAACTGCTTCTTTACGCCTTATGTTTGTAGAGAAAAAAATCACCTTACTGTGCTTCGGTTTGTAGAAGTATTTTATTTCTGTTTTAGTAGATATTTGTAGCAATGTACGTTAATAACCAAGCATTACAGGTTATGGCTTGCAGATGATATTCAAGTAATAAAATTCTGCGTGTGATCTCCACTCTGTAAAGAAATCCATAAAATCTATCAGATCCTCTATACTATGAAGTGCTTTGTTCAGATAAGATTTTTTTCTAATGACTGCTGAAACTTGTTTTAAGTTGTAGTTCTCATTTTCTTACAAATTAATTTAATTTTCTCTGAAACCTTTATATGAAATTAAGTGCCTGTTGTAATGTCAGAACATGTGTCCTGGATTGCTCAATTAAGTCATTGTTATTATTATTGCATAATATTATTATACCTGCATTAATGAGATACTTGGTTGAAGGCACAGTTTGTCTCACTTGAAGAATTACAATAAGTATGACTGAAAAAAAAAAATCCCCTCCTAAACCAGTTTAAGATCTATCTGTACCTGTTTATCCATACTAGCTCTTCAGCATTTCTTGCAGAAGGATGAATACTAAAACAGAAAAGGCCTTTACAGTGGTCCTGATCCCAAAGGTCAAAAAAAAAAAAAAAAAGAGCAGTCAGAG
>NW_010393690.1:0-2976 GCF_000710305.1 Buceros rhinoceros silvestris | reverse complement strand
CTGCTTTCAGTTCCCTATCGGGCACTGCCTGCCATAGCTATCTACAGCTCCTTCATCCCTGTGTACCGCAGCAATACAATCTTGAAGCCACAAAGGCATGAAAAGTGCAAAGATTTGTATCAGAGATACACAGCCAAGCCTTTGGGTGTTTTTGCCAGTGATACTACCTGATATTAAAAAAAATAATAATAATAGATTAAAAAGAACTTTTATTTTGCAAATGTCCTGGATCAAGGATCAAGCTGCATACCATTTTCTCACAGGCACATACTTACTTTCCCAGTGTACACAAACTGCCCATTCTAAGGAAGAGAAAAAGATGAATACTTCAAAAGAGCAAGACTTTAAGAGACATAAAGAACAGCTAATACCGTCTTTTTTTGGCTGCAGGCTTTAAGTCTGACAACTTTTCAGATCATATTGTTCAGCAATTCAAAAATGAAATGACCTCCCTAAATTATAAGACTATAAATTATGGTTTTGAATGGTTTATATTCTAATGTAATAATTTTATTATTCCTGGTGGAATTGTTAATTAAAAATGTCAAAACACCATCCAAACCAAACAAAATTCTCTAGGTATTTTTGTCCATTTTTCTGGCATCGACATTTCCACTGTCCTTGACAGAGCTGCACCAATTCAGGTGTCAGCATCAAGCTCTGTAAGCCCAAAACATCACCTTACTCATGTCATAGCAGAGTGATTTCTATTATCAAGTACTAGATTAGTGTAGTTGTCTTAGTTGCAGCTACCTATGACGCAAATTACTGTTTTCTGCTCAGACTCCCTCTTCCACTAAAGAATTTTGGAGCAGTGATAAAACGTACTAATGCGGTACAGATTCATATACCAAAACTAAGCAATCTCCTACTCCTTACCTGTACAGGCCTGTATCTCAGCTGTTAGGAGTAGGCACTCTCCTGCTCAAAGGAGAGGATATGGAAGGTCCACACCATGGACTACCATGTGGTTTTACCTACATGACCATGGAGAGGACGTAACAGGTGGGATGGAAAACCCACTTTGATCCTAGAGACCTGAGTACATGAGTTGCGAGGGAAAACAATCGCGAAAGGGGATTCTCCCAGAAAAACGCTGCACCAGTGTCTAGTGGGAAATTCTCTAAACAGAATAGGAGGGATGATCTTACTGCTGATCCTTGGAGGGACCCTTGAACCTTGAAGATCCCTCTTGAAGGGATTTCTAAGTAATTTTTAGAAGTGAGTGACTTTGAAAAGGGTTACAGGGGCTCTGCCTCCAGCTGGGTAAAGGAAAAGGACAATCAGGTTTACTGTACTGTGTGGATCTGATGGCCTGGCACATCAGACCCACAGGAGTATGAGGCCTAGTTGATACCGGTACGCAGTGTACCTTAATGTCATCAAGTTATAAAGGGGCAGAACCCACCTGTATTTCTGGAGTGACAGGAGGATCCCAACAGCTCACTCTACTGGAAGCTGAAGCGAGTCCCATGGGGAATAAGTGGCATAAACACCCCATTGTAGCTGGCCCAGAAGCTCTGTGCATCTTTGGCAGAGACTGCCTCAGGAGAGAGTACTTCCAGGACCCAAAAGAGAACTGGCAGGCTTTTCATATAGCTGCCTTGGAGACAGAGAAGACTGAACAGTTGTCCACCTCGCCAGGTCTCTCAGAGGACCCTTCTGTAGCAGGGTTGCTGAGGGTTGTGGAACAGCAGATGCTAATTGCTATTACCTGGTTTGTTAATGCTAGAGGATCTGTCAATGAGGCTGGCCCTGCCCAATCGAAACTCCCACAGGCTGTGGAAGGGGACAAAGTCCCCACAGTGTGGGTGGATATATTAGGGAGGGTAGTCTGGGTTAGATTTGATGCAGGCAAAGGCGAACCCATTTGTGAAGTTGCTTTTGCTCAGGGACGTGGGTACAATCGGAGGGTGATTCAAGTGGATAGGAAAGTCTAACGCGTACCTCACAGGGATTTAATTTTAGTTGAGAACAGCCAGTGAATTAATTTGTACGATATTAATCACTCAGATAAATGAGAAATGGACTTTGAAACTGAGCAAAGGGGTACTGCTGATGGAACTCATATTGGTGCCCAGCAACTTCCTTAAAATCAACATATTCAATGTGCAGACCAAGCATGGGCTGTGCCAGATACACCAGCCTCGAGCTCTGGATGCAGCTCACAGTAACCCAACACCACCTCTCCTGCCCTTCCTCAAAATGGATTTAATGCAAATAGCAGATTGTAAAGACTAGAAACTGTCTGCTGTTCCAATAACGGGGACAACACAAGCAGCACAAATATTTATAGGCGCTTTTATACACTCGACTAAATTCACGATGCCTTGGGCTTCTATAGCTAAAAAATATTATTTACAAAACTGAACATCTCTCGCTTTGTTACTCTTACGAGTATTGTCTCCTCTCTCTCTCTCTGTTGTTCAAGTAAACTCTCCTTAAGGTAACCCACCCGGCTTTACCTCTCATTCTCCTTCCTCCACGCCAGGGGTCGGAGTGAGCAAGCAGCTCTGTGGTGTTTAGTCACCAGCTGGGTTTAAAGCACAACACTCTTCAGCCTCTGAGCTGTTGGAACAGCACCCAAGGAGGTCATAATGCCTTGACCGTGGTTTCCTGAGCTTCTGGGGGACACTCTGCTCCTTGCTGACCTTGCTTCTCTGCCTGAAACAGGGCAGAGCTGTGGACTCAGCCCCGGGTGGGACTATGTCCCAGCCCTTGGACAGAGCTGCCTGATGAGATGTGCTCCCCTCCCCAGAATGGCAGATGCCCCGACTCGGCTCCAGTAGCTCCCCGTGTGCACCCTGACAGCTGTTCCCACGCAGCCTCCACCCAGCCGTGAGGTCACAGTGGGTCTGTGAGGTCACAAAGCCCCACAGTGCCACACCAGCTACAAACAGCAGCCGCTCAGCCGCTGACCCCCAGTGCGGCAGCAGCAGAGGTGGCAGCAGCTTGGTGTTAGCACAAGGGGCCATG
>NW_010393689.1:62184-64277 GCF_000710305.1 Buceros rhinoceros silvestris | reverse complement strand
ATGATTCTGTGATTCTGTGATTCTGTGATAAGTTACAGAAGCTTTTCTTGGGTTGGGAAGTATTAACATCCATCTTTGCTGATTCGTAGAGGTTTTTTGGAAGGTTAAGTGATTAGTGTCACCAGGTTAATGTCCCATTAACCAGATTAAGCTGCAGCTCCTCAGTAGGTTTGTAATGTACAGTCAAACAGTGCTGTAGATACTCGTTATTAGCTAATGCAGTCTCAGCATCTCCCCTGTGGATCCCTGGCTCCCTCTAAGGAAAACAGGACCGATGAGGCACAAAGTAACTAACTTGCTGAAAGGCAGGAGCTGGCAGCAGACCTAGTACAACCCCCCAGCTCCCAGGCTGGTTTCATGTCTGTGCATCACGCCTCTCCCACACAGCATGGTCGAGGTCTGTCTACATCACCCAGCCCTGCTGCAATGGCTTTAGGAGAAGGGGTTCAGCTTTAAAGCCCCTCCCAGACCTTAGATGGGAAGAGATTATCTGGGATAAGTCAAAACCTTGCTATCCCTTGTGCAGGATGTCATCTTTATGTGTTAAATGCACGCAGGTGAAGCTGCAGTGTCAATACCCTCTTGGATGCTGCACTGACCGAAGCGATTCGGCATTGCTCTGAGCCGTGCTGCTCAGCTCCACCAGACAGCGAGGCCAGGCAGGATTTGCCCACTCAGCTCCGGTGGCAGTGATCCCCGAGAGCAGGGCTAGAACATTGCACCAGGATAACGTGGGCTTGCACCTGAGCAGGTCCCTGCGTGAGAATGAGGAGGGGGGATAAAAATGATCCGGACTAGGAACAGGTAAAAGGTGGGACTGGGTGAGGCTGGAAAGCAATAATTCAGAGAGGGGAGGATGGGGAGAGCATCCGCAGGCAGCACCATGCGGCAAGATGGGCCGGGGCGGTGGGAAGGCGGAACTTTGACCAGCCCGGCCACAGGGGGTTTAGTCCTAAGTTGCCTCAGGATTCAAAGCTGCAGCCTCATCTGCGTTTAAATACGAAATGTATGCAGGAGAAAAGCTCAGCTGGGAGATGTGGGGGAGAGGAGATAAGGGGCATTTTCTAGGCTTTGAAATCCATCCCTTAATGAGGGCTGATTTCAGTCTGGAGGGAGATAAAGGTCTTAGACCGAGATCAGAGCGCTCTGGTGTCCCCTGAAGACAAGGGCACCCTACCATGGGGCAGAGACCCTACCCCAGGGTACCTGCGGTACCCTGCTTGCTGCCCACCACGTTGGGGCTAACGAAGGAGAGACAGATCCCTGCTCCTGGCAGCAAAAGTGGGGCACGGCCAAGGTGGAGGACCAGGCTGGCGGTTCCAGAACTGCTTGTTTGGCAAATCCGGAAGTCACACACCTCCTTCTACAGCTGTGGCTGCAATACTTCATCAGCTGCCACGGTTCTGAGCTTTGTGGAGTAGCTGCAGTTATTTTTCTGCAGCCCCAACCTGAGGTTCGCTCAAGGGCTTTGACAACAGTTGCCTCAAGGTTGGGTACAGCTCTGAGCATCTGGCAATTGCGATGGGAAAAAAATCCCCCCTTCTCTGAAAGCAGCAGAAGGGACTGCTGCTTCCCCAATAGCAGAGCAGCACCCTGAACTCCAGCGTTTCAAGCAGGCTTGAAATTGCCCCAGTACCCCCAGAAAACACAAAGTAAAAGCCAGTACCAGCAATTCCCATTCTCCTGCTCCCCCTATAGCCCAGCCCTTGTTCCCGGAACCAGCTCAACGACCGCTCAGCTCATTAACAGGGCCCATCTTCCCCAGGCAGAGATGTGTTTTCTGTCTGCAAGATGCATTATCCTTCCAGGCAGCGGAGACTGAGGGGCACGGCCGGGAGGAGATGTGCTGCCATAATGGACAGGGGATGCGGCTCTAGCAATTAATAGACTAAAGTAACGAGCGAGGTGCTCGCAGTCAGGCTGCTATGACCATGAACAGCCCGGTGGAAAGGAGCCCAAACCTTACACAACAACGTGTGTGAGGCTCAGATTAGAGAAAAAAAAAAACCCGAGGAAGAAACAGAAAAGCAAAAGGGGAATATTTAAAGATGAGCCTCTTAAGAGAGGGGCTTAAGCCTGCTCCGAGGAGTGTA
>NW_010393689.1:61479-62056 GCF_000710305.1 Buceros rhinoceros silvestris | reverse complement strand
GGGAGTCCTTGCATGGTTTCTTTGCAAAATCCAGGAAACAATACCCATCCATGCTGCTCTTTAATTATTTAAAGGTGCTTCTAATGTGATGTTAGGCTGTAGTAGCAGCTTTCCCTTGGGTGTGTCTACAAAATAATTAGGCTTGGAGAAATGGGATTAATTTTTCATGAATTTTGATGATTAGCCAAATACATTTTAAGATTTTTTTTTCCTCCTCTCCCACTTTTTCACAGAAGAAAACTGTGAAGTCTTCACCATAAAGTCTTCCAAATCTGATGATAGCTATGAGAATTTCAAGAATAGAAAGGAGCGATTGAGCAGCCACTAAAGAGAGGGGTCAGCAGTTCTCTCTGTTTCTGCTGCGCTTTCTAAAATGAACAATAGGATCTTTCTTTCTCCTCCCATTCCTAATTATGGCGAGACAAGACGGGATCACACAAAAGTCCATGGTTTTTTGCTTAAACTCTAAGACCGATACTCTTTACGGTGCCTGGTGGAGTCTGTCCATACGCACAGGTGGTATAGGATCCAGTTTGGGTATTTTCTTATTTGCAGCATAAATAAGAGCCCTTTTAAA
>NW_010393689.1:59289-61329 GCF_000710305.1 Buceros rhinoceros silvestris | reverse complement strand
CCTTGGTCCAGTTCTGGTTTAGGAGAGGTAAATCTTCCCAAAAGGGAGGTCCCTGCACTTCACTTTGATTTTGTCAATCTAGTCCAGTGTCTCGTACACGTTGAGACCAGCCGTGACCCTGTCTGTGTGAGATTACCCCTGGGAAAAAAGACCTTTCCCTTTTGTTTCAGTGCCAGCAGCCCATGGCAAAGAGCGTTTGGCTGCAATTTAAGACAACTTTCACCACGAATCCATAAAACTCTACAAAATCTAGGTCACCGCACGGAGATGAGTCTTCTGAGGAAGGTCAAGCAGTATTTCACTCGAACTGCGGACTTGTTAGGAAGAAAAACAGGCTCTCGGGACAAACAGGGCTCGAATTGTGTAACAGCTCCTGCACCCACCCCGTGTCCTAACGAGAAATGACATCCAGCCCCAGAGCACAACTAGAGGAGTGCGAGATCTTGCTACAGCTTACGCTGCTTTGATTTCTCTTGCTGGAGTGTGAGGAAGCTGTGAGCGCGGCTGAGTTAGCACTGAGCGACCTACTACTCCACTTCCTGCCTCTTTCAGCTCTGGCCTCTCTTTTCTCTTACCAGAAGCTAAAAAATATAGAGGTGGGGGATCAGTGGGCTCTGTTCTTGTAGGATTATCATTTAAATGGCGAGTAATTCACCTAGCTGCCAGTGGTGTAAGAAATTATGCCTGAAATGGTACAAAGCTGGAAGGATAAAGAGATCACGGTGTCTTTTCAAAGTTCAGCAATATCCACTACCAGTAGAAAAGTCCTTCAGAAGGTGATCCTGATCCACAAAGAATATCCGGATTCTTCCGGATAAGCTAAACCCTGGCTAAAGTACGAGCTATAGCAGCAAAAGAGCCCTCTCGGACTCGGGAGGATGAAGATCCTCCATATGCCTGTTTTCAGTTTCCCATCACCCAAAGCAGACCAATCTGTTACCCCCCGCCTTTTTTTTTTTTTTTTTTAAGAGAAAAATATAGTAAGGAAAAGATTGGCCTCTATTCAGAAAGGAAAAAACGTGCAAAATAATATTGGGTAGAGAGACATCACTGCAACAAAATAAAAGGAGAAATGTCTACGAGGTAGGAAAGCAAAACCTACAGGTGCAGAGAGCAGGTCCTGCACTTGCATCACTTGGGAAGAGTCTTCCCTAGGAGCTGTTCCTCCTTGGGAACTCTGGCAGTCCCAGGGCTGTGTCCAGCAAAGGCAAAGCACAACCTCTTACAGAGCCCTTGGTGCAGGGCAAACGAGTGCTGCTGTGCCAGACCAAAAGCTTTTCCACAGCGGCCGGGGTGCCTTTTGGCTGGCTGACACCCCCGGAACTGCCGCTAGCCCCCTGCTGCGCCTGGTCTCAGGGCTGGCCCCCGCTGCCGGAGCATTGGCTCAAAAGCAGCGAGGGGGGAAAAGCCACGTCTGCAGCTTTTGTAAGAGGTGGGTGTCTTTTGGGCAACCAGAAGTTACGCTTCTGCTTTGGGCTTTGCAGAGTTGACCTCAGCTGGGTAACTGAGGATGTGGGTTTCCTCGAAAGCAGGTCGAGCTGATGTCCCCCCGCCCTGGTACGAGGAAAGGTTCCTCTCTCCTTCAACACTGCTGTAGAAATTTGCAATTGAGGGCAAAGCCAGCGATAGCCTCGCATGCAGACATGCACAGCGGTGGCACAAACATTGTCCTTAACCCTTTCAATGGGCACAAAAGGATTCTCCTGTCCGAAAGCCCTGGTAGCCCTAGAAGGCCCCCAGGGAAGCGTGTGGCTTGTGGAGCACACGCTGCAGCACAGACCTGCCTGGCCAAGGCTCCAGGAGCAATAACACGGGCTCCCAGTTGTAAACTGCAGTTAAATAGCACAAGGTAGAGCACAGAGCCCGGATGGGCACCACTGACTCGGGGCGGACTAGTATGTGTTGTGTAGTCTGCAGGACAGGGATGTGGGGGCTTAAAAAGGGAGCGGGCTTTGTGCAGCCCAGGATTAAAAACCCCTTTAATAGGGCAACTTGACTCTTGGTTTTGCTCGTATGGTCTGGGGCAGCCACAGGGGCTGT
>NW_010393689.1:55032-59177 GCF_000710305.1 Buceros rhinoceros silvestris | reverse complement strand
CGCTTGGTTTGGCTCGTGTGGTCTGTGGCAGCCTCAGGGGCTGTGGCTTCAGCTCCCATTAGGCTGTTAAGCCCCACTCAACGATATTTTGATCTCTGCAGGTCCCACTGTGGAACCTGCCCTTGTTCCTTCTGCCTGGGGGGCTTCGCTTTTCCCTGCCCTTGTTTCATATGCCCAATTTAGAGCGGTGACAGGTCGCCTTCCCAGTGAAAGGGTTAATGGAGTGCATGCTTAGAGCGAGCGAGCGCAGAGAGAGCCTGGCCCCATGCCCGTTACCTCCACCGGCTGGTACGGTACCTGGGGTTGGCGTGGCTTCAGAGGGCAGCGCCACGGATAGAGAAGGGGATACGAGGAGAGCATAGAAGAGAAAGGAAGAGAAAACAGAGGAATAGATAAAACAACCAGAACACACCAACGAGAGACACGGGACCACTTGCACACAGTCACCAGAGACTTGAGAGAGAGGAAATAAATGCGTTAGCTACAACCCATCACCCTCCTGCGCCCAGGACAGGGAGCAGGGACGTCCCCTTGGAGATAGAGATCGCCAGTTCAACACATGCTGGCTCTGCAGTGGAGGGGCCTGTGCAAAGAGCTGAAGCAGGTACTCACACCTCACCCCAGCAAGGGCCGCTTCTGACACTCTGAACTGGACTTTAGTTTTTCTGGTGTAATTCTAACACCAACGCTCGTCCTGCCGCAGCGGGGTGGAGCCCTGAGTGCGGAACATCAGAGAGATGTCTCGTACTTCAGCTTCTCAGGTGGGCGAGTCTGGCAGGCTGAAAACCACCTCTAAATGCACTAAGGGGTTTAATTTTCTTAATCTGCAGCTTTCAGAAGGTACCTTCTCATCAAAGGGGGCATTTAGAGCTGCTCATCATACGCGTGTACCTGTCATGAACGGAACTCATCTGTCTTGCGTTGTATCTCAGGGTCTCACATTTTGAGGTCAAACTCGGCTGCATTTCTGTAACTTCAGACTGTAAACTACTTTTTCTTGCTGCTTAACGGCCAATTCTTTGTCTTTTTGCTATATGGCAGCAGTTTGTCCCTTCGGTGGGAGCACATCTTTGACCCCCAGACGGGGGGGACCTTACCTTGCTCCGCTGGCATACATGCTCTTTCCCGATACAAACCAGTGAAGCGATACCCAGCAGCGGCTGGTTATGGCTCTTACTCAGCTGCACTCTAACAGTCACCGTTATCAGCGTACAGAAACAAACCCAGTAAAGCAAACGTACATGAAACAACCCGAACTGTTGACTGGCCACACCAACAACTTCAATCCCACTCCTGTGCTGACAGTTTGTTCTGCAAAGCTTTTTAAAGGCAATGACGTGTCTCCTCTCATGTTTGCCAGGGTGTAACTTAGCTGGTTTTTTTTTTTCCCCAGTAGTATATGCAGCCCCTGTCACGTCAATTAGCGATGCTGGAGCCCACCTAAGAGGTGTCAGGAAGCATTTCATTTCCAGTAGCTCATCAGTAGGAATTACTTTTTCTACTCAGAGCCATTAGTTGGGGAGGGGGAGATGGAGGAAAGGAGACAAAACCCCCATTAAATCAGTGCGCTAACCAAATCATAGGTCTTTCAGCAAACACTAAAGAAAGGAAAGAGCCAGCTTTTGTCTCCCCAAGTTCCCTCGGGGCTCCTGAACTTTCACTTAGTTTGATGAATGCCTCACAATGGGCGTTTTATCTTATTATGAGTCTGGGAGTTGGGGCTTCGCTTTGGAGGGTCAAGTCTGCTGCTGGTTATGAGGTGACAGGAAGGTGGCACCACAGCCCCTGCCTGAGGTTCACTGCCTGGAGGATGCAGCTGCTGCATCCCCTTCAAACCACGTAAAAATCATCCACATCTGGCCCTTGTCTAGCTCATACAGCGACTGCCGAGGAGCGGATTAGACCTTCACCTTCAGCAAGAGGAGGGCAAGATGCCCTCCATCTCCAGGGCCCCTCTGCAGCATCTCAGCTGCAGCATCTGCTCCTGGCCCATCACGTGGCTAGCTCAGCTGTAGGCAACAGCTGTGTACCAGGTAATCCCTTGTACTGGTTGCTCTGTAGACCACCCGATTCTCTGATCTGCACTTTTTGGCCAACACATGTCTCGTCACCCCCCTAACCCCTGCAGCAAAGCCAGAAGCTGTTGCTGCTGCACATACCTTCATTCAGCAGGGCTGGCGACTCCTCCATTAGGGTTTCTCCTTCTCCCACCTGGGTCCGTGCGCGCAGGAAGAAGCGATAGCGCGAGATGGGGTCTGTCCTCTGCAGGGTGAACTTTGTCTGATTGGGGGAGAAGTTCTCTACCAGGGTTCGGCCCGTTTTGGATCCATTAACTGGGAAGGAAAGGCAGGTCGTGGCAGCTTCAGCCTTCTTTCAGAAGTACCTGGTGCCATCTACCTCATCACCTCGCCTCCGGGACTGACCAGCCAGTGTGTGGGGCCATGAATGCTCAGAGCTATAGCTGCTGTTAAATACACTTTGTCTAGGGCAGTTGGTGACTCCCTGGTGAGGGGACACGCTAGTGGGGACATTCAGAGTTGTATGGGTGCTCAAGGAAGGGCACAGCACTAGTGCCAGGCTCTCGGCTAAGGCCGTACTGCCCGGGCATTGCAGCGGGCTCTGCACCTCCTCTACAGCGGGAGCTTGTGTTTGAGTGAGCACGTGAGCTGCTCAGACTGCACTTAAAGATCTTTCTAAATCAGAGATCACACTTCCTTCCCTCCAGAGGTCAAGTCTGGAGAACTGCTGAGCACCCGCCACCCTCCCTGGTTAGCTGGAGCTGCCCAGCACTACTCCAGGACCAACACCAGCGTGGTGTGGCAAAAGGCTCCAGTTCCTCACGGAGAGCTTCCTGTGCTAGGTGAGGCGGTGACTGGCAGCAAGGAAAATAGTTAATGACTGAGTTGTTATCACTAAGAAGGCAACATGTGGAACGTACAGGCTTGGTATCTAAGGTTGTATCCCGTGAGGACTCCATTGGGATGCTCTGGGTGATCCCATTCCAGATTGATGGTTTCCAGATTGGGCTGTCGGATTCTTAAATACCTGGGGGAGCTGGGCACTTGGGAGGAGGAAGGGACCGGGAAGGAGCAGGAAAGGAGAAAAAGAAAAAAAAACCACACAAGATAACATACCTTACAATACGGTAAACATTGCAGGCTCTGACACGCTCAGGACACTCAAATACAGATACGCAGGTAACGCACACACAGAGGAAAGGTCAGAAACCGATTGAACAAGACTCTGTGCCAGAACCATGCGCCAGCCCAGGGTTTCCAGCAGCGTGTGCGCAGGGAGCAGAACCCAGAGCAGCTCCGCATGCAGCCCCAGCCCCGTGCCACGCTGGCCAGGTCCCACCGCCCTGCAGCACATAGCTCAGGGAGGCACCACAGAAGATGCTGCAGCCAGGAAGCAGAGCTGTGGCTCGGCTCAAGTCCCGTTCTGTGTGGGGTACGCTGCTGGTCTTGTTTACAGCCCCCACCTCGCATCTACATCTCATCTGTTTAGCTGTTGGAAGAGTGAAAAATAGAAGAGCAGCTTCTCTTATTGCATCTTATTAATGTTAGAGACCTGTAACAGGGAGCTGGTGTGTGGGGACAGCGGTCCTTACCCTGAGCAACGGCTGCTACGCAAAGCTAGGGAAGGAAGGAAAGCCACAGACATTCTTGAACTAAGTTATTCTCCTGGTTTACTCATAATTCTGACATATGTCTTAATTGGGGAAAGAACTTGGCTCTGTGATCTGAGAGACTAGTGATTATTTCTTTTTAAACAAAAGTTTTGTAAAATATCATAAATAGCCAACAAAACAGCTTTGTGGTGTAGGAAAAGACAGTAAATCAACAGCTTCCTCATGACGAGCGTAATCTGCTGTAATTGTTTCCATCAGCACTGCCCACGTACGCGTATGGGTGCCCCAAGTGCATGTAGGTGCTCCACGTGCCCCGTGCCTCCAGCACATGGGTGAGCAGCTCCATCAAAATGCGTCCGACTACAAAACCACCCCACGGGAACCGAGTCCACCTCTTTAAACAAGCTTAATTAGGGCTGGTCTATTGAAAACCCTTCAAAAATGGGGACAGCCTCCAAGAAAATGTTCAGGAAGAAAGAGGCAGGACTGAGAGATGCTGCTTTTGTGCAGCAGG
>NW_010393689.1:45817-54915 GCF_000710305.1 Buceros rhinoceros silvestris | reverse complement strand
AGGAATAGGAGGAAGAGCAGGAGGAAGAGCCCACAGTATTTTGTGTTGGTTGGGACAGGGTTTGCTTCCAGCCTCTGCTGGTTTCTCCTCCTGCATTTTCCTAACGCTCTGTGCCAAAAACATCTGTGCTAGAGGAAGACTCGTTGCCAGCCCCTGAAAGTGCAGCTCCAACAAAAAGTTAATGGCATGTCTATAAATAGCTCCTGTGACAGCAAGAAAATTAAAATCTCAAGTTCATCCTTGACACAAGCTCTTAAAATAGAGGAACGAGGCGCCTTTGCCTCAAAAGCCTGACAGAGGCGTTGGTGCAGCTTTTCAGAACAAAAGCACTTGGGTCTTACGGAGGTTTTACCGCCCGTTTCTGAGCAAGGCGAATCTGTTCCCTCCCGTCCTGCCGCTCGGGGAGGTGCAGTGCCAGCGCTGGGTCAGGCGGCAGTTCAAGGGCACGGTGCTGTGCCTCTGAAGGGACTTTGCAAACCTTTCTGCTCCGCCTAAGAGCTACTTGCTGACGTGTTAAAGCACCTGAAGGGGATTTTTAGATTGATGAGACAGTGCTGGTCGTTCACGCTTCAGTGTAGCCGCAGAGGTGTCACCTACCCCAGGGTGACAAAGGCGCACGGTAGTGCCGTGTGACAGTGGCACTGCCCAGGAGATGCTGCCCATGTTCAGCTAAAAATCATCCCTGGCACGTCTGCCCAGCAGCACCATGGCTCTGCCGCAGAGCGGTGCAGCTCCCGGCCCGCTCTGCGGAGCCGAACCACCCAAACCTCTCCCAGCACACACCCAAGGGATGGTGCTGGCACAGTCCCCCCAGGAACATACCTCCTTCTGGTGTGGGGAACTCCTTGAGTTCACTGCGTGGCCCATCTCCTCTCCCGTTGGTTACAACCATCTCAAGCTTGTAGTTGCTGTAAGGAAACAGCCGGGACACTATGCCCCGGTTTCGGTCTCCAGGAAAACTCACATACTGCCGTTTTTTGGAGACCCACAGGTTCTTCAGCAAACTACTGTCTCTCCAGAAATAGGCCTTCAAGAAACATGCAGGGCAAGTGAAGCTTTTCCCATTTAAGTGCAAATTTTTTTTCATTAACAAAGCACAGCAAAGCGTTGCCTTTCCAAAGAGCAGCTCTGAGCTGCAGAAGCCTTTTAGAGCAATTAATGAAGCTCCACGTTCCCCCCCAGCAGGTCAGTGGTGTTACCGGAGGAAGAGGCTGAGCACGGGGCTAAGTGCTTACCAAAGGTCACAGAACAAAACCTGCTAAGCTCAGACTACAGAGAGCTGCTCCTGGCTCCCGAGCATTAGGCATCAAGTGACTCTCCCTTTCTACTCCGATTAGTACTGTAGTGGTGTACCAGGAAAGGGGGGGACACGTCCAGGCACAAAGGAAAGTCTCAACTTGGAACGTCTCCCATTCAAAACCCTGACTGTAAATCTTATTTCATGCAGAAATAAGATTCATTCAGAAAACAGACCAGAATGACAGAGCAGAGGCAGGAAAAAAGGAAAGCAGGATCCAGGGAGCTTGCTTTATGCCCAGTGGATTATTGGATTTGAAATGGTATAACGGTTTGCAGGACACGCGCTTCTGGTAACGTCTTAAATGCTGATAGAAAGGGCTCTGTCCAGACTTTCGCTTGTTTTGAACAGGGTCTGTCCTCTGTACATCAACACAGGTATTTTCCCTTCACAGGAAAGGATCGGACAGGGTCCGCGCTGTCTTTAGTTGCCAGTTAGTTCGAACTGCTGGGTTTAGGTTTTGCAAGGGTTCATTAAAAGACAACATAGGTACTTTGGGGATGACAAAAAAAACGAGCCTGTCTGTACCTGTGTGAGGCCATTTCCCCCCAGAGCCAGCCCTCTCATGGTTCCGGGGAGCTCTAGAGCCAGAAGACACCCGCCACGTGGGGAGGACCACCCCAGTCACCCTGCACAGGGCCAGCCCCCCTGCTGCTTTGTCTGAGCACCCCAGATCCGTGGGCAGGCTCTGGGAAGGGCCAGCCCAGCACGGAGCCCTGCGGGGAGCAATGGGAGATGTCCCCCAACCCATCCAGGCACCACAAAGAGCAAACCAAGTCCCTTCTTTTCTGGTGTTGCTCAGCCCCTGTGGTCTGCACCCAGCCACGGCACAGGCGTTGTGATAGCTGGAGGAGTTTTCTGTCATCCCCATCAGGCAGCTCCATCACGGGGGCTGCCTCGGCTCGCGAGGAGGTTAGCTGTGTTACTGGTCAGTGCCGGGGAGGACTGGGTTTGCTCACTCTGTACTCCTTGAGCTGGCCCTGGATGGTGTCCAGGTGCACTCGGGTCCAGGTCAGAGCAATGGCAGTGGAGTTTAAAATTCTTATCCTAACATCTGTAGGCGCAGCCTTGGGATCTGAGTGATCGGGGATAAAGCAGAGCGTACGTTAGGCACCCAGTGGTACCCTGGGGGTCAGACAGACAGACGGACACCCCTGGGACACCCCTCAGCCCCCCTCGCCAAGCTTTTCCCATTAGAGCATTGCCAGGCTGCTGCGGCCCCGTGCACCGACTCTGCCATCTGCTGGCAGCGTTTTCACGAGCTTAATCATCTCATTTTCCCCCTCCTGAAATTCAGTTTCTGAGGATTTCCAAACTTGACCAAACAAAGCAGCAGCGACAGGCCCGTTCTCGGCTTCCTGGCTGCCCTCGTTTGGGGTGAGCAGACCCTATCACCCTGCAAATGCACAGACCACCATCGCTTACCTCCAGCACTCTCCTCCTCCCTGATGTGCCGGCTGTAAAAGCTGACTTTTGGGGATTTTATCAGTTCTTCCACAGGAAAGGGAGGGGGGGGAGAACCCCATATTTCTCTCAGCCAGCCATCACAAAAGTATCTGTGATCCCGGTGACAGCAGGGCGAGAGCTCACGTGAGCAGCAAGGCGGGGATCTGGCTCACCTCCCTCTCCCATTGAAGAGTACCAGCAAACCCAGCCCCTCCTCTGCAACTGGCGCCGTTACACCCAGGAGTTGGTATTTCCACATCCATTAATCTCAGTCTGGTCAGAACCTGATGTTGATCCACTTGGGTTTTTACCTCCTCTTTACCCTCTTGTATGTAGAAGTCCGCAGTTATTGGTGAAGCAATTCAGACGTGACAGGGCAGGGACTAGTTTTTGTTTGGGTTTTGGTTTTTTTTAACTGGTCCCACTCAGGATACAGGCAGGAATGTATCCTGCACACACTGGAGTGTGATGGGGCACCTTGGTCTCTCTGCTTTACTTCCATACAAAGCACACATGTGCAGGCCCATTCAGATCCTCCCAAAACTCAACATTATTGCACAAATTTTCAACTGAAACTAGAAAAAAATCCCTGGTAGTGCACAGATGGGTAACTCAGAGATGACGGTGCAGTCGGGTGTTTGTGGAGCCTTGCCAATAGCAGCCCCTCAGCTAGGTCTAGCTTTGGCTGCTTACCTGGCTTATCTACCTTACTTCTCAGTAATGCTAAAGTCACACAGCCAGGGACCCCACCGATGCTGCAGTGTAAGGAACTAAGACACACATATATATTTAAAATAAAGCTGCTGGCAGCAAACCATTTAGCCCAACAGGATAATCACAGCTCAGCGTCATGTATGCTACAGGCACAGGAGGTGATACCAGTAGCCCAGAAAGAAGGTGAAAAGAGTTGCTGCGTGACCAGGTGGAGAGTTTTAAAGAGAGAGAAGCTGAGCCAGGGGTGTGTGGCAAACAGGAGCCCGAGCTGGGGCTTTATCAGAGGCACAAGAATGCAGTCCCGAGTGAACTGAGGCCCTTTTGGCCATTCGTAGCACCTCTCATCTGAGATGAGCTCAGCGTTCTACAGATGTGAGGAGCAAAATACTTAATGGGGTTTACTGGAGTTCCCCTTCAGTGAACCTTTATTGGAGCCGGAGTTCACCTTGAGTGAGACCTCCCTGTGTTCCACACTCCATGAGCTCTCTGGTTATTACAGAGAGAAAGGGACTGGCTAAGTGACCCAGGGTGTGCAGGGAGCTGCAGGCAAAGCCCAGAGCAGAACCTATTGGCCAAGCCTCTTTCTTCCAGCGCCTGGAACTGGATTTTTTGTGCCAAATCAAGCAGTGCTGTGAACATGTCCCGGGTGCAGGAGCCAACCCACTGACCTTGGGTGGGATCCTGCAACACTTACAATCTCCGGCTGAGAAAGTACTCACAATCTTCCCCTGAGTAGCCGATGACGGTGTCAGGCTCCGGCGCTCTCCCGAAGTCATTCTCTGCCTGCACTTTGATCTCGTAGGGTACGTAGATGGGTGTGTTCCAGACGACATGCCTTGGTGCCTTCACGGTCTCATTGTACCAGCTCCCTCGAGGGTCCCGTCGCCGCCATCTCACGATGTACCTGAGGTTGGGCCCATAAGCTTGAGTTGCATTCAGAGGCTTAATGGACCAAAACAGAAAAAGAAAGTGAGAAAGAAGGAGAAAGAGCAACTGTATTTCTCTGCCATGGAGCTCCAAAAAGTTCTGTTCAGCAGCTGGATCTTATTTCACACTCCATCAGCGAATCTCAAAGGAGGTCAATATTTGTGTTCCCATGCCAGTGCTTCCCCCAGACCCAAGACAGGACCACGAACCATCTCCTCATGTTCCAGTCCATTCTCTCACTGCAGTTTCTATCCTCCTTTCAGATGCTGCCTTACTTGTGGCTGACACCTGCTGGTCCATGAAGAAAAGCAGGAGCTGCTCTCTAAGCCCTGTGCACTAAGGGATCAGCCTCTGAGCACCCGCCCCAACCTGGGCCTGTGATCCAGCAGCTTTTCTTTGGTTTACATCGGTGAAATTACTGGTTTTATCACAAACCTTTTCCTAGGCACTAACAACAACCTCTCTTGCAGTGGCATCTTCTGCTTTTATTTCCTTTACGATCGTTTAGGTGGCGGTGGTGTGTGTGGTACATCATACATCACTGGAGCCCCCTGGGTCTCTGGATCTGAGCGTCAGTGACTGGGATGCTCAGATGCTGGGTGGCTGTCAAGCATCACAGAAGAACTCACCGTCCAGGTGATCTCCATGTTGTTTTTTTGGGTCCCTGCACCTTGAACTCCTGTTGGGTTGATTTCAGGACCTGAAATTCACATTGGGAAAAAAAAAAAAAAAAAAGGAAAAAGAAGGTGGTTTATAATGTTGAAAAATGACTATTTGAATGGTTAAAACCCCTCTACTGTGCACACCAAAAGTACTTCCAAGGCAGAAGTTAATGGCCTGATTTTTCCAGAAGTGCCCATTCAGGTTAATGGAACACAGGACTCTCAGCACTCTTGAAAACGAGGCCATTCATTTAGGAGTTGCTTTTTTTTCCTCCCAAATGTCCTAAATCTCTGAAAGACAGCCATTGTGAAGCAACCCCAGGAGTCGAGTCTGACACGTTTGAAATCTGAACCAAGAGCAATGTCGAAAGCCAACACTAGATGCCAGCAGCTCTCCAGAGCGTCTCTGCAGTGGGTAAGGGAAGAAGTACAGCAAAGCCATGGAGGTCCTGTGAATTCCTCAGAGGAATCTCCCCAAGTCATCTAAAAAGCGCTGGGAGCACAAACTGAAGCCCTGAGTCGTGGTCATGCACTGGAGCACACTTCACTCCTGCATCGACCTGGGCTCCGGGCCAGCTCTAGCAGACAATGAATTAGCAATTTTGGAACAAAACGCCTTTTGCTCGTGGCCAGTTTACACTTGAGTCTGATTTTCCAAAACGCTTCTGAGCTTCCTGTGGTCAGAAAGGATGGAAGATTTTCTTTAGAAAGCTCCTTTGAAAGGTGAACCTGGGCTTTCCTTTAACGGATTCTGCTGGAGTGACCTTTGCATAAACCTTTTTGTTTGAGTTTTGCTGCTCTGCAGAGTATCGGTCACAGGCTCAGGGATGTATAGAAATGACGCCCCAGCCCATCACTGCACAGACCAGCTCGTTCCCTCCCCTGGGTAAATCCGTTTGTGTTTCAGGAGCTGCGATCATACACCACGAGAGAAGAGCCCCCATGGAGAATGGTAGCCAGAAGCTAAGAGCAACGTCAAGCCACTGTGGCAAGAGGGACCGAGCTGGTACTCACGTGCGCCGTTGGTCTGGTATCGTTCAGAGGGCACGCTGGGCACACTGCTGCCCACGTCGTTCACCGCAATCACCCGAAACTGGTAGTTGACGTAAGGAGAGAGGCTGAGGACAGCCGAGTTGACACTCCCAGGGTATCTGGAGTGGTTATGCCACATGCCAGGTTGGAACCGGTCTTCCTCAAACTGGACGATGTAATCTGGAGGAGTGGATGGAGAGGAGGGGTTAAGAGCTCAGCTCGCAAGGCGAGTTCTCCCTCTGCCGTGCAGAAGCAAGCAGCAGAGGCGTGGGGCAGAGGGTCCGATGGCTGGGCTGACCTGTGATGGGGCTGTTATTGTCATCACCAGGAATCCACGTCAGCCGCACGCTCCTCTCAGCCAGGTCTGTCAGCTCCAAGTCACGGGGCTGGTCGGGTCGTTCTGTTGGCCGAGTAACGAGGCAAATTAAGCTGGGATTGTCCCAGGAGCTGGGAGTCCCAGTTCCCATTGTTTCTCCCGGGAGGGGAAGTCCTGGCCATCTTAGCCCAGACCCGCGGGAGGACACGTGCTCTGTGGCACAATTCATGTCCTGTGGCTCTCAGAGGACCAGGGCAATTTTTTAAATACAGATGTGCTCACGTATGAATTGTGCCCTCTCTTGAAACCCCACCTGCTCCCTCTGCAACTGCTGGTAGCTGGTGGTGGAAGCACAACCTAGTGGCTTAGCGGGGGATAATGATCTTACCACAAAGTACACGCAGCTGACCAGAAAACAAACGTGAACAAACAGAACGGAAAGGACACAAAGCCTCAGTGCACACACACTTGGTAGATTCTGGTTTCTTTAGCTGGTCACAACCCACCTGGTCGCACAGAACCAGCTCATGCAATAATGTCCTTTGAGGTAAAGGTTAAGGGATTCAGAGTGATTTTCTTTCTCCCACCAGGGCTCACCATTTCCAGGTACGGATAAAGTGATCTTGCACTCAGGAACTGGCAGCTGGGATGCGAAATGATGTGGCACAGGACATTCCTACCCGCGGCCATCTGGACGCATTTTCAAGGACAATGTGGACAGGATTGGAAGCATCAGCTCCCAGCTTTTTCAGCTGCTTCCCCTAGACTTTCTTGGTGTTATTGGCAAGGCAAAATAAAACCAGCGTACAACATAAAATAAACCCCATGAATTAGTGATGATTACCTTTCGGTAACTCTCTCGAACGGTTAGCGGGGATGGCTGCAAGGTAAGACAGTGGCTGTTAACGCTGTTAGTTAGTCACTAAGCTTGGGTGGCCAAAGGAGCACCTGGCAAATATAAAGTTACACACACAGTTACAGATTTCAGCTGGATCCGATCCTGCTGGGGAGCAGAGTGGGTACCTCCTTCCCCCAGAGATCTCCTGGCGTGCTCTGCACACCTGTATTCATACTTCTAGGACACAGTGAAGGGGAAACATCAGCCCGCTAGAGAGTTAATTAGCTATTAGGGGGAAAGGGAGGGAAATAAATCAAGCCCAGACAGATTATTAGGGATATGGAATTCCCTCTGACTTCCGTAGGGCACTGGAGTCGGTGCCAGCGGCACTGGCAGGCTGGGACACTCCTGGGAACACAGCACAGCGGCAAGATCCGAAGTGGCCAAGAGCAGGGACAGGTAAATCTGTTTTACAAGATCTTGCAGTGTACGTAAATGGGTGTGGGGAACGGGCCACAGTATCGGTCACTCTCCATACTGAAAAGGGCACCTGCCAGCCTGGGAGAGGTGCTCACTCACCCCGGGGAGCCGGAGTGGCTCAGCACCCTGACATGCAGTTAAATTCACTTTCATATTTAGGACTCTTCTCACAGAGCTTCAACATCCACAGCTGGATATTTTTAGCTGTAATAACTACTCTTTTTTTTTTTTGTCTCAAATGCAGGTTTTCTTGGACTCAAATTCAATGCCACTGAGCCTGAGATTAAGCAGCACGTCCTTGCTGAGTCCTGCAGCAATGGAACAAGCACTCTGCCAGCATCTCCCTGAGCATCGCTATTTCAGAGGACGATCCTGCACTCACGGCTCGCCCTTCAGGCTGACCTTGAAGTCAGTCTGGAGAATTCCAAATAAAGCCCTCGGCCTGGGTCAGCCCAGCTTTACCTAGCACGGTCAGGTATGCTTTGGCCGAGTCCTTGTCCAGCTCCGTGCTGGCGACGCAGGTGTAATCCCCTTGGTCCCTCTCGGCCACGCCGTATATTGTCAGCCCATCATCTTCTTTCTTCATCCTTAAAGGGATGAAAACAATCAGACAGCTGTGCCTGAGCGCAGCTGGCAGCAGGACGAAGGTCTGAGTGTTCTCTGATAAAACATGTATAAAAGCCCAAACAGAACCGGAATGTGTCTCTGGTCTGAAGATTTTATCGGCTAAGGATGTGTTGAGTTATTCTTGGAGCCCTCATTTCTGAAGGAATCAGCAAATGTGCTCTGGTGAGTATTTGGAATAATCACACGTTTAGGAAAACAGTCTGACCTCTGCCTGGCTCCTGTCCTGTGATCACATCTCACTTCCCGAGAAGGGAGTCAGACAGGGGGAGGAAATTACAACCATGCCACTCACAGCAGAGGAACATTAATTTTGAAATAGCTTGTTATTAACCCACCTGTTTTATCAAGATGTCCTAAAATATCTGTAAATAAAACCTTTACTGATTAAGTCTGTTGTACCTGCTGGGCAATGTCTGTTGGAAGGAGCCACTAACATTAAAACTACCCAGAACAGCAGATGTTGCCTAGATGGGAACTCGCTGTTGATCCATATTATCCCTGGTGACTCCTGAAACGGTCTGTAGGAGTCTGATGGTCCCAGCAGAGCAGCCCCCGATGCCATTAAACACAGACCTGTTCCCAAGGTACAGGGGTGCGTCGTCTTTCAGCCAGGTGACCGTGAGTTTCAGCGTCGGGTCGTGCCTGACGCGGCAGTGCAAGCGGGGCATGGAGCCCCTCTTCACCACTTGGTCTTCTGGTCCTCTCACAATCCTGGTCGGGGCTGCACAAAGCCAGAAAAAAAGTGTTAGGCACCAAACT
>NW_010393689.1:43786-45704 GCF_000710305.1 Buceros rhinoceros silvestris | reverse complement strand
AAAGCATGTCGAGGAGCGATGATCTTGGGAAGGGCGGAGCCTGTGGGTCAGGTGTTTGTTCAGCCTGCTGTCGTGAACTAGTGCTGATGCAAACGCTTGCAAATGAATGAATTTAACAAGTCAGTAATTCATGGTGATCCTTTAAAAATACTCAGTTCGAGTCAGAAATCGGGTTTGCTGAACAGGGAAAGCCCCAGTGGAAACCCGATTCAGAAAATGCCACCAGTTAATCCTGAGGAGCACTGTATGTCTTTTTGCATGCCTTATGGCGTCTCACAGCCCAGTATCCACACCGAGCCCTTCCACAGCTTCAGGATACCACAGCCTTGGGTTTTTCCAACATTAAAAGGGAATCTCTGTAATTTTCTAGATTCCAGCTCCAAATTACTTAGTGCCCGTCCCACTGACGGACTGCTGGAGTGCACAGCCAATGCTCCCTTCGCCTCAATTATTATTTCCACTGCAAGTTCAGAGGATCCAAGAGACCATTTTGACCCCGAACTCTCTGTGTCCCTACCTTTGACCTCCAGGCGAACCTGGGCCTCTGCTTTACCCAGGATGTTGGTAGCAACGCAAGTGTAGATGCCCTGGTCCTCCATCCGAGCCATGTCCATCTCCAAGCTCCCGTTCTCGTGCGCCTTGTAGTTTCCTCCGTCCAGCGTGTTCCCCTGGCCGTTCTTAAACCTCACAACACCACAAAGTGCTGTTGTAAGGGAAGAGAGAGCAGGAACCTCCCTTTCCTGCCCCTCTGGACAGGCAGGGGACATGCTGCAGCTCTTACCATCTCAGGGTGGGGATCGGAGAGCCAAAGAAGGGGCAGTCGAGTCGGGTCCTGTTGTTTTGAATCACCTTGATGAGCTGATTGCGGGGGGCCAGTATCCGTGGCGGCACGTCTGCAAACAGCAAAAATCACAGCCATGGCAAAAGGAAAGAAACCAGTTTCCAGACCACTGCTCCCTTCCCAGCCTTTTCATCCACCCACCCTTCTCTTCTGTTCACTCTGCCTTGGTGGCACTGTCAACTCAGCAGAGCTTCTCCACTCCCTCACCCCTCTGTCCCTTTCTAGCCTCTCTCCATGACTCAGCTTACGTCTTAGCGCCAACAGGACTTGCTCAGCCTTGCCTGGCTTTGCAGGTCCATGGCAGTGGACTTCTGCTCCAAAGCCTGGTTGGAGAGGTCATGTACCTTCGTGCATTAACCTCAGCATAGCTAACAACATGGAGGGGAGCAGAGAGCTCTTGCAGGAGAAGCTTGATTATAGGGTGTTCACCTCCCATAAGTACCTACCCAGGACGCTGACAAAGGCATTGGCGAGAAGGTAGCCGTGCTCGTTGGACGCGTTGCATTGGTACACGGCGCTGCTGCCGATCTGGGTATCTCGAAATACAATGGTGTCTCCAGCCACCTCTCGGCTCGGGTTGGGGGGAGAAGCTTCAAAACAGAGACCACTCTTCAAATTATATTTTAAATTAAGTCCCACAAGACTCTCAATATCATTACACATCCTTCCATCTCAGCCCAGATAAAGCCAGACAGGACCTCCCCAGCCTACAAAGACATGGTCCAACTGGCCTTGTCTCAGACAAGCAGGTGGTTGATGTCCAGGTTGATGTTGAAGCCCACGCACAATGCTCAGCGCGGTGCCTGGCACCCTGACAGCAGCACTGCCGCTCCTGGTCAGCCATGAGATCCTTGGCTAGGATTTTGGTTAGGGAGGTACAGAGTCTTCCTTGCTCACCTTCTATCGGTTCGCCGTTCACCAGCCACTGTATCACAGGCTTAGGGTTCCCGTTGGCTCGACACACCAGCCTGCCGTCCTCGCCAGGGGCCAGAATGAGGTTCTGGGGCTCATCCAACCAGTACGGGGCAGCTTTAAAATACACCAGTGCACCAGTCATAAACTTCACCCAGAACCCCC
>NW_010393689.1:37500-43663 GCF_000710305.1 Buceros rhinoceros silvestris | reverse complement strand
TGAACTAAGACAATGGAAGCAGCATCCTCTCGCGTGGGCTTCCCTGGGCACATGAGGGTGGAGAGTCCTCTTCCCCCCTCTTTGGCAGTGTAAAACCACAACTGTTCCTACCAGCGCAGCTCTGCTGAGATCCCACCTCTGAACTAAGACAATGGAAGCAGCATCCTCTCGCGTGGGCTTCCCTGGGCACATGAGGGTGGAGAGTCCTCTTCCCCCCTCTTTGGCAGTGTAAAACCACAACTGTTCCTACCAGCGCAGCTCTGCTGAGATCCCACCTCACGCTGCTTTCCGGACGGTTTGGGTGGAAGCAGCAGCCTCTCGCGTGGGCTTCCCTGGGCACATGAGGGTGGAGAGTCCTCTTCCCCCCTCTTTGGCAGTGTAAAACCACAACTGTTCCTACCAGCGCAGCTCTGCTGAGATCCCACCTCACGCTGCTTTCAGGTCGGTTTGGGCAAGGAGCGAGTCTGGCTGGATACAGCCCAGGGACAGTCCCTGCAGGAAGCCTCCGCTGCCCCTTTCAACAGGTCAGAGCATCCCCCCACCATACACACCCACCCCCATGCACATCCCCGTATAGCACATCCCTCCCCGTGCACACCCCTGGACAGCACATCCCTCCCCCGCACAGCTCCTGGCTACGAAGGTCAAATGGCAAAGGTAAAGATGACGTACCCTTCACTCTCACCGAGATCGTGTGGCGAATGCTGCCCATCTTGTTTGACGCCAAGCAGAAATACTCCCCGGAGTCTTCCTCAGAGACGTTGGAGATACGAAGAGCCTTGTTAAAGTTTTCCGGCTTGGTTTTGCCTGCTGGGAGCTCCCCTCCTTTCTTGTACCACATGATGTCTGGTGCTGGTCTAAGGAGAGGAGAGGAGATAAATGGTTTTGCAAGAAAATGACTCCTACGAAAACAGTTGGTAATCCCACACTCAGCACCACTCACACCCAGTGAGAAGGACTGACTCAGCTGCTGAGCCACCCCCCTTCCTACCACAGCCCCTATCCAGGACCCTGAGCATCACCAGCTGGCTGGGAGCAGGGTCCACCTCATGCCCCGTGCTTCAGGGTGCAGAGCTCTGGTCTGGCAGTGCGTGCAGGCAGCACGACCTGGGAATGCTGCCAAAGCCTGACTCCCAGCCTGGGACGCTGCTGCAGGCACATGGACCACAAACATCCTCACCCACAGTTTGTACCATGGACCAAGGGGCACCTGGGAGATTTGCAAGCAGCTGTAAGGACAAACCAGTGGGGAATTATCCTTGGACAGCAAGTTTCCGAAGACCTCTGCTTCTCAGAACAGTGCTGCAAAACTCAGCTCTCCTGTTTGCTCCACACTTACGCTTCAGGCAGGTTGTGAGAGTGTCCTTACAAGGAAGAGGATGATCCTTTTTCCTAACTAGAGGCATTTCCACTGGCGATTCAGCATCTCGACCCCAGGCCATCCCACTCTCGCCCTCTCCAGCCGCCGCCAAGCAGTACGTACACTCCTGAAGCGATGCACTCCAGCAAGAGGTCCACCCCGCGGAGCACCATCTGACTGCTTGAGGTCCCGTAGGGATACATGAAGCTGGGAGTCGTTTCCGTGATCCCTCGGGCTGAAATCAGCAGGAGAAAAACAAACAAACAAACAAAACAAAGTGCTTTAAAACTCTCCTTTGCCGCAACAGCAGGGAGGGCACGTACAGAGACACATGGTGTTTTTGGGGGGAAGCCGTCAAGTTCCTGGCCAAGCCTGGGATACTGAACTCACCCTGAGATGTACCTGAAAAGCAGAGAAGGGCTCAAGGTAATTCTTGAAGTAAAAAAGGGTAGAGAGAGGGTCCTGGCAGACAGAGAGGCAAAGAGGCAGCAGAGGATGGGCAGAGGGAGCTGAGCCATGGGATGGTGCATCAGGGAAGTCCCTGCACCATCAGCTCCCGGCGGGGCAGCACCTTTCCTGCCCACCGCTGCCTCAAGCACAAAGAAATGGGCTGCAATCAGGTGAGAGTTGGAAAGACTGACGGACAGAACATGTAATGAAGGACAAAAGGAACAAACGGGCACAGAAAAGGTTTACTCAGACAACTGAGCTGCTTCGCCACGGAGATCTCTGAAATACGGAGGATCCCGGCGCTGTCTGGGGCTCTAGCAGCACCACGAAGGTTTCCCAGCCTTACTGGGAGCTGCAGGGCCTGGAAGGACAGTGCCCTTTGGAGAGGAACCACTTAGTGACCAAAATAACAGATTTCAGGACTGGACAGGAAAGTTTAACAGGAGAAAACCAGGGAAAGACAAGGTGACTCTCTACAGATACATACAGCGAAGGTCTCTGTGTAGGGAAAAGAATTAATTATTAATGGAATAAATTCCATTAATAAGTGGAATTATTAAACTACATCTAGATCAGTGGGGACGAAACAGGATGAGATGGGCTTGAAAGCAGCAGCAGCAGAGACAGAGGTTATGAGGTTAGGAAAGGGGACAGAATGGCCAGGGTCGGCACAGGGACGTTAAAAACACCAGAGCAATCCGTGGGGACAGCCCACCCCGGCGCAGGAGCAGGATCTTGGGGTGCAGACCAAACCCTCTCCTGCTGCCCCAAAAGCTGCGTTCGCTCCGCGAGCAGGAGGCGGCCGGGTGCGCCCAGTGCCACGGAGCTGTCGGGGATGCCCACCCCTGAGCTCTGGCAGGGGGAAACGGCCAGGAAGAAGGAGGGGAGAGAGGGCAGGGGCTGGCCATGGAGTTCCTGTCAGCCTGTCTCAGGGAAAGCCTGGACCAGGCTCACAAAGGACAAACAACCCAACCCCAGGACTTAAACTGTGTCTGTGAAATGGCTCCACATCGGCTGGTGCGCAGCCACACGCACGTCCCACCGCTCCCACACACCCACGGGTCACCGCTCCGCACCGGCTCATCAGCGGGTTAGTCAATTATTTGATTAATGGATTACCAGGGTAGGCAAATCTTCACCGTACCCTGAAGTTCTCCGGGCAGGCACACGCCGCCGTTGGTGTGCCCGCTGCTGGAGAGGCTCTAATTCCTGGTTACCACAACCAGCCCGTGCCAGGGCTCGGCGAGGGGGTGGCAGAGCCAGCAGCTGGGTTTAAAGCCAGTATTTACCAGCAGCTCCCACACCTCCTGCCAAACCCATCAACTTCTCTCTTTGCATGTGATTAGGAGAGTGGGCTATTATTTTACAAGCCCATATTGGCTTTTATTAGCCAGCAGTCTGCAGCCCGTCCACTTCCCTCCCACCACCAACCCATTTGCTCAGGAGCTCAGGGCACAACTCGAAGAGAGAAGCAGCAGTGCAAGCCAGATTTTACGAGCTGTATATTAATGATGAAAATTAAAAATAAGGGAGATAAATTAGTACCCTATCCACTTGTTTCATAAACCTAACCCCAACGCTGCACAGCGGAGAAGCCTCTTGCCTTAGTACAGCACCACTAATAAATATTTCGCTAGTTATAACAGGAGGGGCTAGAAATCCTCTCGGGCAGAGGTGCTGCTCCAGCACTGGACTTAGGGCAGCTACAGCTGGAAGCTGTTAAAAAGCAACGTCTCACTCATTCCTTTGGATGGAACAGAACTGGAAAAATAAATCCCATGGCTATTTATTTCTGCTCAAAAATAGACTCTGCTTCCAATATATTGCTGCTGTTGTCCCAGCCTCTATGAAATTGGAGCCGTTCAGCTGTGAACGGGGTATCCCAGGAACAGCCACTTGTCACCCCGGGGCAGCCAATTGCCCCCTCCCCACAGTCCTGACCTGGTGCACTTAAAAATGGCACAGCAACTCCCATCTCTCCTGAAGGGCAGCAAGAGGAACATGACACCCTAACACATCCCATCTGCTCGGGCAGCCAGCACGAACACATCCCACAGGTTTGCCAAAAAGAAAAAACAACAAAAAAAAGCCCCCAAACTGACTTTCTGGTTTTAAAAAGAAAGGTGAGAAGCTGCTGCTAATAAAATATCCAGTTAATTATTTTAGATCTTTTCGGTTCCATAACTGCAGATGGGTTTGCCTGGGCGATGAAGCTTTGCAGCAAGATGGTCGCACCCGCTACAGGCCGTGGGGAGAAGGGCTTGTCTGCACCTCCCACGATTAGTCTGGCCCTCAGGTGCCGCTTGAGACAAGTGTCCCACAAACTGCTTGTGCCCCACATCCACGCCAGCAGGTCGCATATCCTGAGACAAGCTCAGGCCCCTCCACCGCAGAGTGGCACTCCCAGCCCGTCCCCCCGAGCTCCCCTGCAGGCTCTGCAGAGCCCTTTGGCAGCCAAGGACAGGACCCGACAGCCCCAAGTCCCCCAAACACCTAAAATACTTGGGACACTGATGTCCCTCTTACCCACTCCCCAACCTGAAGACTCCCTGCTTGGCTGCAGCTGGTTCAGTGCAGCCAGACAGGTCATTCCAGGGGGAAACACGGGGTTAGCAAAAAGAAAAAAGGGTTGAGAGTCAGCAGTTTTTCACCGGTTCATTAACTATTAAGAAATTGCCGGGGTGGAGCTCAGGTTTGCACAGGGACATGAGTGGGTGATCTGGCCCCACCAAGTGCTCCAGAGGATGTGAAGCACCAATAGCCCCCACAGAGCAAGAGCAACAGTTTATCCTGTGCACCCACGAACCTGGAGAAATCCATGAGACTGTGCACGTTACATCTCATTTTCCTCACCAAGGAGCTATTTAACATCCCTTTTCCCTGAACAAAGACGTGCAGGGGGGGATCAAGAAGCCCACGACCACCACAGTGACTTTCCTCCTGAACTGGTGGGGGCTGCACACACCAAAGTGGTGCCCAGCCAGCGGGAAGGTGATTCTTTTTGACATAAAACATTGTCCACGCTGCTGAGGTGCAAGGTACATTCCCAGGAGAGCTCGCCGCTGGATTTCTCTTTGGTCCCTGGCCCTGGGTCCTGCTGGTTCCTCTGCTGATCCTCCCCCAGCTCTCCAGCACCCGCAGAAACCCCCTGTTCCCAGTGAGATGCCAACGTCCCAGTTCCCTCTGCAGGGAAGGGCTGCCTGGCAGCACAGGAGGGCTCTCACCAGGGACACCAAACCAGTGCCCCGCCTGGCACATCCTCCTCTTCTTGCGCTCCAGCTCTCTCTGCTCTTAGCTGGCAAGGCACTCCTTGTCCCCAAGTGTCTCCGTGAAAGAAGAAAACGCACCCTGGATTACACGGGGCACGAACAAACCCATGGCTCTGGGTGGCAGAGGATGAGACAATGTCCCCGTGTGGCTGGGGACCAGCACAGGGCATGGCTGGGGTTGTTGCCATCCCACTGCCACACAACCCTGGTCCCCATGAGCAGCAGGAGGGGCAGAAAGCAAATCCTGCCTGCGACAGCGCCTGGCCCTAGGGCAGTCAGGCAGTGGTGGCCTTTGGCGAGGGGTTGGCAGCCCTGGGTGTGCCTGCGCTCACGGCATCGCCCACAAACAGCCCCATCTCCCCGCTCCCCTACAAAGCCCCGCTGCTGCCCAGCTCTGCCCGTGTTACCCCGCCACTTCTGTGGCGCTTCCAGTCCACTCTCAGGGCAGATTGTGCCCCAGGGAGCTGCAGGGGTTTGTGTCTGAAGCAGAATTTAGGAGTTTGGGTTGGGCTTCTCCAGCAAACGCAGGCTCCCGAGGTGACGTCCCTGCCCAGACAAAGCACAGGACCCTCGTGAAAGCATCCAGCCCAGCTACAACCTCAACAAAGGGACAAAGCACCCGCCTTTGGAAAACACCAAACACTCCTGGGGTTTTTCTTTGGTTTTTTTTTTCTCCTAGTCACTGCCTGTGTTTAGCTGCAAATACAACAGATGCTCTTTCTGAAGACAGAGAGAAGAGGGATGCTGGGTCTTTAAATCACCAGCCTTCGCTGAGGACAAGCCACCTCCTCCATGACGGAGCAAGCTGGGCTCGTTCAGCCAGGCAGGCTTTTTCACCTGGCCAGATCCTACTGACCCCGAAGCCTCTCAGGCTGGGCTCTGCATGGCCGGTTCATCAGCTCAAAAATAAATCAAATGGTGAGAACTTTGAGGGGATTTTGTCACTGTTTGGCTCATTTTATCCCACCCGTTTATGCAAAGTCGAGGCCATAACCCACGAAGGGGGACAGGGGGACACATGGGGGTGGGTGGGCGCAAATGAGGGGCAGACGCTGCTGCGAACGCGCGGCTCGCCGCCCGGGTA
>NW_010393689.1:35069-37372 GCF_000710305.1 Buceros rhinoceros silvestris | reverse complement strand
CGCCGCCCGGTTAGCGAGGGAGATCAGTCGGGTTAGGCAGAAGGGGGTTAAACCGGGGAGGTCTCCAGAAGCCAGCGTTGACTCACCACTGTACATGTCAGTGTGATTTCGTAAAGACGTTTCGTTATGGGGTTTCTCTGCAATAAACAAAAGACCATGAGCAGATCGAGGGCCACAAAGCGGGCAGGGGGGACGGGGCACAGAAAACAAAATAACTTCCCAAAACACGGATGATGAGGACAGGGGGCAACAGGGACATGAGAGCAACTTGGCACAGCCGCCTTCCGGGACAAACAACATCACACAGCAATAGAGAAGGGGAAAAGGAGGCTGGTTTCCTCCTACGAGGTGGGAAGACAAATAAATATATGAAAATTGTATCATAAACATCTCCTTGAGGTGTTTTCTTTCCAGTATAAAAATAAACAAAAAAGTCAGTTCAATCCGTAGAAGGAAAATATTTTTCTCTCAGAGGGAAATGTATTCCAGCTCCCTTTTCTCAACGTAAAGCACAGGTCGGACACAGCTCAGCAGCAGCATAACGACACAGGGAGCCACAGCGAAGATGAACAAACAAAATAATAAATAATTAGCTCTGAAAGCATAATGTGCTGTAAAATCCCTTTTACAAGGTAATTAAAGCAGACTGTGTTAGAGCAGCTTTCCGGTATTGCACTGCTCTCCTTCACGGACACCCTCCCCAGCCAGCGCCTGTACCTGACGAGGGAAGCTGACTGCTGTGAGGTGGGAGGATGCACGTCCTGGCCCACAGCTGCTGGAGGATCTGACCCAAAATACTACCGAGGTGTCTGAGAGCGCTCTGGTTTCCACCAGGATGTGGCACAGCCGTGCTACGGTATCACCTGCCCAAGAGCAGAGGCGCGAGGCTGCACCGGCTACCGCGAAGTTGTTGCCCCGAGCCATCAGCCACACACCGTGTCTCCGTGCCAGCGGGTTAAGAGAGCCCAGCAGATGCCCAAGAGCTACCCAAGCCTGCAAACACCAGAGGATCTCTGCAGGGGGGTATCGCTGCCCCAAGCCTCTGTGTTTTTCTCCTCTTGCAGTGATTTCTCAGCAGCTGGTGAGCATTTAAGGGCAGCCCATGCTCACGGCTCAAGGCTGCAATGATCAAATGGCTCGAGACAAACACACGCTTGTCCCCTTTGAACACAGCACATATAAAGAATTTTTTGTATCAGAACAGATGAGAAATTAGAGCCTCAGTTCTTTAAATTATAAGGGCCTCTGGGGGCTCGTGGGGTGGCTCTTGCATCTGATAACCCAGCATATGTTTCCAAGTAAAACTTAAAGAGAGGGTCCAGTATAACGGAAGCTGATTCTACACAGACTGGGAGCAAGATGCTGTGGTGGCAGCTGGGTGTAGTGGGAGGGGGAGCTTGTATCTGTCTGCACAGAAATCCTCCAGGACTGCTTTCACATTTTTTCTAGAGCTTGACAAGTCTGTCAGGCTGCAGCCTGTCAGGTAACCACAGGTCTGCGTTTGCCAGATTTCCTCCAGCTCACACTGGTTCAGAGCTCAGTCCTTCCCTAACAGGTAAACGATGGTGGTGTTTGGCCACTCTGCCAGCAGACAAACATTCAGAATTAATTACTTACGCTCCTCACTGTTAGCAAAGAGCCTGTTCATAGTATTTATGTTGCTGATTCCCCGCTCGTGCTTTGCACAGAGGAGAAGCTGTTACAGTAAATGTGCAAAACACTACAGGCCCTGTCTGCTGCTCACACCACCCCCAGGTTGCTTTAATAGTGTTACCTCTAATTGAAGCTGCTGCGAGATCAGATTAAGCTCCTGACGGGGGGATTGAGGAGTGTCTCGTGCCTGCTCTGCTCCCCAAAACACAGCCTTGCACCTGCCAGCACGGTCAGATCTTACTGGGAACGGGAGGTCGGGTGATGATGTGGGCTTGTGGATGCTGTGTCAGCTGCTGGTTGTGCTGGTGCTCCACACACCCCACACTCTCCCCACAGAGTGCCCATGCTCTGCAGAGGCTGCAGCAACTCAAAAGCCTTGTGTCCTGCAGCGCTCAGCTCACGTCCCCTCTGCCAGCGTCCCGCCAGCCAGCTGCTAGGAAACACGTCAGCATCAGGAACACGCTTTCCTTCAGATGGTCTCATTTCTGGACCCCAAAGGCGCAAACCCTCCTGGCAGCATGTCCCCGAGCTAAACAGCAACTCCTGGTCCGCAGGTAAATCTGGAACTGTTCAAGGTTGACACACACGCTGTGTGTCTCCCTGTGCAGCACCAGCACATCAACCTCAGCCTGGAGCAAACCACTTCCAGC
>NW_010393689.1:32554-34919 GCF_000710305.1 Buceros rhinoceros silvestris | reverse complement strand
ATCACTTACACATTTCCCTAAAGGTGGGGGAACATCCCATCTGTGTTGAAATGCTTCCCAGTTTATCCCAGACACAGGGATTTGGTGATACTTGTGCTGAGCTACCTCTGCAGCCCTCAACCCACAAAGCTGCAAAGCTCTGAGGTGCTGGAGGGGAAGCAGCCCCTCTCCCTGCCAGCTCAGCTGTCCCAGAACCATCACTCCTCATCAAACTGGTACTGCTACTACCCTAAACAAAACGAGGCAAGCCATTCTTCTCCCTGGCAGGTCTCGGTGCTGTCAGGGACAGAACCAAGGTGTCTGGAAGGACAATCATGCCCAAGAGAGACCTGACTGAGCGATCACCATGACACTTACTGGTTTTCACCTTGAGGGTGTAGGGGTTTTTCTGCTGGATGGTGTGGGTGAAGTGGAAGCGCGCATTGCAGCTGTAGTCGGTCTGGGCATCCTGCAGCATGACGTTGGAGAAGTATAGGTCGCCGTTCTGGCCCTGTGAGACGCGCTTGTCCTGGTGAATGGGCTCCATGGCTGCAGGGGAGCAGAGAGCAAGTCAGCCCCTCCTGTAGGGGGCTGCATAGGGGAGAAACCCTGGACCCAAACCACATCTGGGTGTCTCCAAGCTCTGACCCTAAGTCCAGTTATTTTAAATAAACACTGCAGGGGGTGGAAAGGCACCCATGGGGTTCAAGGTGGGAGGGGGTTCCCCCACTCACAGCTGCTCATCCAGAAGATGACGGGAGGGGGCAGGCCGGGCGGCGGGTTGCACTGCAGGCTGAGCGGAGCACCTTCATCCACCTCTATCACATCCACCTTCTCCTTGGGCCACAGAGGCGACTCTGCCACGAGAAGTAAAGACACCGCCTGAGAAGGGAGGGTAGCAGCTTGGCAGATCTCTTCCTGCTGGACCTGGCCTGGTTTCAACAGAGTGGCCTCAATGCAAGCTTCATCTCTACATGTGCAAGACTCCTTAAATCCTCCCCAAGTGTTTCCCTGTTAGCTGCAGCCATAACGCCCCTGCCTTCATCTCGGCCCTGGTAACCCGACACAGGTAACCGATGAAGCAGGCTGAGATGTTTGAGCACTGGGTATTCCCCTCGCCTCTTCTACACCTCATACGACGCCAACAGTCCCTGCTCTCCCCGGGCTGCTGGCTGCTCGCTCTGTGCCTCTGCTCTTACTCACTAGAAACCTGGAGGTGGATTTTGCTGGAGAGAGCAGTGCCGTAGTCGTTCCGGGCGAAGCACTGGTACTCGCCCTCGTAGTCCTCCGGCCGTCCTCCGCTGTGGAAGTCGATGACCAGTGTCCCCGACCGCCGCCGCATCGACACCTTGGGGTCCTTCGCCACGTTGAAGAACTTCCCGTTCCGCGTCCAGGAAAACCTGCGAGCACAGGGGAGAGGTTGAGTTTGTCACCGTGGGCCATATTCATGTGGTGAGACCCTTACCCGTACTGTGCCAGCTGGCAGCTCGATCGGCTGATGGTGTAAAAGCTCGGCCGGAGGGCAGCTCCTCCAGAGCCAGCTCTAAGCAACAGCAGAGCTTCAGAGTAATAAGAGGCACTTACGTGGGAACGGGGTTCCCTTTGGCTTCGCATTCAATGAAGATGTTATCCCTTGGGTCAACGATGTAGTCCTTCACAGACTGCTTGGTGATGGTGGGGGGCTGAGGCACTGCAAAGCAAACGAAAAGCTGTGAGGAGGGCTGTGCCAAGAGGGCGATTCTCCTCTGTCGTCCTGCAGCAGATCTGATGGGCTTTCGGCTTCTTCCCCAGGCTGGACATGCCATTTCTGGTTTAAAGCCCTTCAACAGCTGAGGAAATTACCAGGAGCATTTACGGGGTGTGCTACCCCTCGGACCATCAGCACTGTTCAGGCTCCCTTTTGGTACTGGGAAGCCCGTTTCTTGCTCAGTGTCATTGTCGCATCAAGAAATTAATGAGACAGGTTGTTTGAACGAAAGCCCTGGCTGTGCACCTCCAGGAGAGGGACTGCAGCAGGGAGAGCCACCACAGGACGTTTACAGGAACTCCCTGTGCACAAAAGAGGCTCAAAACCTCCCAGAGTTACCCAAAAGAGCACAGCACTGGTGCATAAGGGCAGAGCTGCAAACATGTCATGCGTGGAGCTGAGCTCAGCACATTCGCTTGTGCAAAGCCAAGGAGCCTGCTCTCCTCTGAGATGTGGTCTTAGCAATAAGGAACCTCCACAGACACAACATTTGCATCGCAAAAGTGCTGTCTGGTCACTAGACCCACTCCAGGGAAAGCAGCAAAGCCTTGGCACTGCTCCCAAGCTGCTCCAGCACCAACCGTGCCTCTCCCAGCCGTGCAGAAGTGGCTTTTCCTGACTCCCGGCAGCCCCGCCGCA
>NW_010393689.1:31761-32429 GCF_000710305.1 Buceros rhinoceros silvestris | reverse complement strand
CTCCACCTACACCGTGTGCCAAGAGACAGCCACAACCAGCCCCCTGCCCCTGCGCCCTGTTTCAGCCATGCAGAGGAGAAGGACACGGACACGGGGCAGGCGAGGGGAACACTTACATTCGCTCTGAATACTTGCTGTTATTCCCAAAGTGCAAGCGTATGAGAAAAAGAGAAAAGGTTAATTGAGGAACAAACCTACACATGTCATGTACACAAATACACACGGTGCGGGGCTTGCACTCATGGCACACGCATTATTGGCCACTTCAGACAGGTTCTAATCTACCTACTTGCTGTCCACGAGGGTCCTGTTAGCCATCAGCTGCCTCTGCAGCAGGGGCTTTGTGCCAAAAGGAGGGCACAAGGTGCCCGGACCGGCTTCGGGGTGCTCACCCCTCTTGTCTGCAGGCTCAGAGCCTGTGCAGCAGGGAGGAGGCAGCGGCAGCGGCTAGAGAAATGGGGAGCTGCTGCAGGCTGCCTGGAGCACTTCTCCACCAGCTGTCAGCATTTCTCTCCCTTTTCTAAGGTCACATTACATTTAAGCAGGAAAATTACTCCTTTCCTGGTGCAAGCACAAAGTAATGGCAGAAGGCGGCTGTTCGCAGACCCATTTGGTTTACCCCAGCTGCGCTGGCCCCTGCTTGCCTGCCGACTGCCCCTGTTTGTGGA
>NW_010393689.1:31034-31714 GCF_000710305.1 Buceros rhinoceros silvestris | reverse complement strand
CCCCCCAGCGGCGCTGCCCCTTGCTGGCCTGCCGGCTGCCCCTGTTTGTGGAATAGGACAGGAGCTAACAAAGCCAGGCCTGAAGGACCCGCCGAGCTGAGTGCCCAATCCAAGTCCCACTGCTGGAAACAAGAGCATCCTGTGCAAGTTACAGGGCTGACCCCAGGGGAACAGGTATTTCCATCCCCAACCACCTGGAAGGGAGCAGAGCAGGGACTGGAGGCTGAGAGCCCCTTCCCCACTGCAGTGCAGAGCTTTCCCTTCTCTTCAGGCACTTCCAGATTTCACCCAAAAGCCATTGCCTCTGCTTTTTCCCCTCCCATTTTGCTGCCCAGAGGCAAAGGTCAGCTGAGGTACCCCGGCTCCAGCCAACACACCCAGGGCTCCACAGAGCCACAACCCCCAGGGTAGCAATTTCTCCTATCAAGAGTGGCCCTGGCACTTCAGCCTGAATTCAGAGCCCAGCAGAAAGCTGCGCTTTTTCTACTAATGCCCTGCACGCTGGAGGATTTCTGTGCACTGCGCTGTTGGAAGAGATTCCCTGCAGCGACAGGCTGATTATTATTAATAGCCGCTACAGCAGGAAGCTGGGACACAAAGAAATTATGAAACTGGTTTCCAGAACAGTGGCTGGGCAGCTCTCGGTACGAGCCCCCATCTCAAGTGCGTTCAGCAAGTCA
>NW_010393689.1:29001-30888 GCF_000710305.1 Buceros rhinoceros silvestris | reverse complement strand
AGCCCATGTCCCCCCTTCTCCTCGCTCCACATCCCCCAGCTCTCGTCCTTCTGAATAAAACATAACTCCCGTCTCATAATTAACCAAAAAGGCCCAGCAGAGAGAGAGAAAAATCACATTTCTCTGCAGACCTGCCCAGGTCTCCACTGCCCTCGAGGACCGAGCTGCAAGTTCATGGCAGCGCCTCCCAGATAAGACCAGCAAGGAGCTCACAGGGGTCCCCCCACAAAAGAGCACCCCAAAGCCTGCCCATGCTCTGGAGGGACGCCAGAAGTTCTGGGATGCTCCACTTCAACCAACAGGCTGAAGACTTGCCAGCTCTGTCTCTTTTCAGTAGGTGGCTTCGAACCCTCTGCTTGGCTTTTGAGATAGTCACCTAAATCACCCTCTTGATTTAGTCAACCTTTCTGGAGGGCATGTGGTTTAAAAAGAAAAAAAGGCACAAACAAACAACAGTGAAGAAAAACTGAGGCTGGACCAGGAAAGCCTGAGCTGTGTACATCTCCCCTCTACCTCCTCGGTCGCTTCAGCAGGGGTAAACCACAACTTACGATCCAGAGGGACTTCGATGGCGCTGATGAGGTGATGAAGGTAGAGGGTGAATGCTATTCCTGCACAGGTGAGGTGGTGTCTGCGCATGACCATTTTGGAGGCCTGGGCAGCGTTAGGACCTTGGTCGCGTCCCCCGAGGCGAGCAGAGCAGCAGCACGTGCAGACGGATCCTCAGCTGCAAAGGAACACAAACCCAGTGGTCACTGAGCTGTTTACAGCTCCATTTCCATCACCTTCCTTTTGGCAACTGTGGAGAGAGAGAATTGCCAAGCCAAAAATACTTGTGTGGAGGGACAGGGGGTGAATATGCCAGAAATGGTTTCCAGGCTCTGGTGACCCAGGTACAAGCCCGCGGTCACTGTCCTCCCAAGCCCTGGGTCGTTCTGTGGCAGAAAATCAGCCTTATGGGGTTATTTGTGCTCAAACCCTGGGGAGACCTCTTGGATGGAAGGAGAAGGACCACGTCCTCCCCTGGGACTGATGTTGAGTCACTCAGAGCAACTGAATACAAAAATGGCGAATAAAGTAAAAGGGATGATTTGCTGTTTAAAAAAATTGTAATAATTATATTTTATGCACAAGGAATACCCAGCAAACAGCTGCTCTGACCAGTGGGGCACTGCGATGAGCTCCGAGCCGGCTCCAAAGTATCTCTCGTACCTCCTCCTCTCATACCAAATGGCCTTTCACTGAGCCAGCCCAGCTCTAGCAGCAGTCGGGGCATGGTGGGACCGTTCCACTAGTCTCTAAACGAGCCAGTTTCCAGCTGCCCCCTCCCCAGAGGGTCTCTGGTGCCAGATATGCCAGGTGCTGCTGGGCTCCCAAAGGCACCCATCCCAACCTCCTGCCAGGTTACCACCTGCATTTTCCATCCACACCCCCTTTATTTCTCTGTTAATAAACCCACAGACTAAATGCAGATTAAAAGGAGGCTAAATTATCCCGCCTGGACAATAGAAGCCCCTTGGAAAGGCTGCTGTAGCACCGAGGTTGTGTCCCGGCTGAGTTACACCTCTCTGTAATATACAAAAAGGGTCTCAGCCGAGCAGGCACTCTCTGAGCTGAGAACAAAAATAACGCCAGGGCAGCAAACAGTGGAAAATCCCCAGCCTTGCTCCGCACCGCTCCGCCACAGCACTCCTCACCGAGGTGGGATGTCACCAGGCAGGGGACCAGCACAGAGAGACCATTTGGCAAGCAAGGAGAGCCCCGTCTTCATGAAATGTAAATCACTGGCTGCAGCTTCGGATGCTGCTGCCCCTTCAGCTGTTGCCCTGCCTGGTATGGAGCGAGCGCGGGAGGGAGGGAGGGGGCACCCGGCACAACAGACAAAAC
>NW_010393689.1:25630-28911 GCF_000710305.1 Buceros rhinoceros silvestris | reverse complement strand
AAAACCCGGCGCGCGCGGGGCTGCCGGGGCAGGGGACGCTGCTGGGAGCCAGCGAGGAGCAGATGTCACCAAAAAGAAAGAGCCCTGACACATGGCCCGGGAAGCTCTCCTGAACCCCAGGCAGGCTCAAGCCCAGTGCCAGACAACTTTTAAGGACACTCTTCCCCATTACACAAGATGTGCTCAATGGTTGCTCCATCCAGCCCCCCTCACCGCCCGGCTCCAGTGCGTCAGGTCTCCGGATCCTCGCTCTTGGGCTGAAGCCCGAAGGAACTCGCTGTCCCAGTGTGTCCCAGTTACACCAGATGACAGATTGTAGGTTGTGAAGGGGCTCGCAGGGGAGCATTGCTTGGATTTTTTTGCTCATTCTAAGGATTTTCCAATCCAGCTGTTGCAATAAAAATAGTTGAAGGACAGAATAATTATAGGACTGGGCCAGTAATTAAAGTCGTGTCCAGGACTTCCGCAGTCCTGTGATCAGGTCGTGCTGAACAAAGCTTTTCAAATTACTTCTTTAGCTTTCTGTCTGAGGGAAGACATCATTTTGATCTGTAACCTTCGTTTCTTAAAGGGGTTCATCTCTCCAGTTACAGCTTAAAGTGAGTAATGGATCAGCTGGTTTTATGCCTTCCTGTTGCCAAGCCCAAGGCTGAGTTACGGACTGAAGCAGCCAGTGCTGCACCCAGAGAGCTAGCGAAGCTGACTCCCAGCGCCCTTCCTACGCTCACACACTGATGTTTTGCATCACTACCCCAAAACGCTTTAAAGCATAAAAATGTTTTTCAGACTTGTTGATGTTTCCCAGTTCCCCCACGACCTATTGCAACACCAGTTCTCAGAAACGGACTGGGCTGAGAAAAACAGAGCAGACTTTGTCCCAGGTCTCTTCACTCACCGGGGCAGGATGGGAGGGAAGGCACAAGTCAGCGGGTGTTTCAACAGCGCACAGCCCTACTCGCTGCTTGGAGCCTGAAAACCAAAGAATCACAGAATCATCTGGCTGGAAGGGACCTTTAAGATCACTGAGTCCAACCGTTCCCCCTGCACTGCCAGGGTCCCTAATCCATGTCCCTCAGCAGCACCTCCACACGGCTGTTAAACCCCTCCAGGGATGGGGACTCCACTACCTTCCTGGGCAGCCTGTTCCAATGCTTCACAACCATCTCTGTAAAGAAGTTCTTCCTGATATCTATCCTAGATCTCCCCTGACACAACTTAAGGCCATTCCAGGGAGGGGGACTCCACTCCCGCCCGGGGCAGCCTGTTCCAATGCTGCCCAACCCTCTCTCTAAAGAAATTCTTCTTAATAACCAACCTAAACCTCCCCTGGCGCAACTTGAGGCCATTTCCTCTCGTTCTGTCACTTATCACATAGGAGTAGAGTCAATCCCCACCTCACTACAACCTCCTGTCAGGGAGTTGTAGGGAGCGATAAGATCTCCCCTCAGCCTCCTCCAATATGTTGTTTTCTGTAGCCTGGGAACTAGTTGGTGTGAAAGAAATGGCTGTGACATGAAGAAGGAGGTTCCCGATGCCTGGGAGATAGTCGTACATATCGACCCATCACCACATTCGCTGGGACTGTGAGAGTAAGGGTTGTGCATGTCAGGAAGAGATAAAGTCACAGACAACTCCTGAGCTGCGAAAGGGAACGGGTGGACATGGCAGCTGTGGATCCAAACCATGGGCACAGTGCTGGTGGAAGGACCTGGGTGCTTCCAGCACTGGCGGACCAGCCAGGGAGGACAGGCTGTACAGCTGCACGTCCACAGCGAGCGGCACCGACAGAGAGCAAATAATAAACCCCAGGATGGAGCACACACAGAATGGGTCCCCGCTGCTCGAAGAGCCAACGCCGGGCTCTTCCAGGGCCCTTTTTTCTCGGGGCAGCTGTGGGTGCGACTCGCTGTGCATCAGGACCAATCTGCCGATGTGCCGGCGCGTGTAGGTGGGTCCCGGGGACAGGCAGTGCTGCGCAGAACACAGCCCACATTGTCAGGGCTGCTCCTCGCCCAGGGACGGGGCATCTCCCCAGCGCAGAGGGCTGGAGCTGCAGCAGGGATGTGACCACGCTCATCAGCGTGAAGCTGTCTGATGTCTTCATCTGCTTCTGAGACACTCAACCCAAAAGGGCCCGCACAAAAGGGCGGGTCAGACCTCTTCTTCCCAGAACCAGCATTTCTTAATCATTGCTCCTGGCCCTGTTGTGCAACACATAAAAGACCTGACTCCTGCCCAAAGAATGGAACAAGCCCTTCGACCTCCTATCTGGGAGCTGTGGAGGTGGGAGGGTTGAGTCTGGGGATGCTCAGGAAGCCCCTGGACCCAAATCTGATTGGAAATCAGGCCCAAAACGTTCAGTAAAAGCACAACACAGAGCAAAATCTCACACAAAGAGTTGCAAGACTGTGATGCCATCGAATAGGAATTTAACTGCTTAAATGCATTTCTCACCCAGCATTGAGCCTGCACCCAAGCACCAACAGAAGCCACGTTTCTGCTCCACTTCCCTCCAGCCACAGGCAGTGAGATGGACTAAGGTGCCTTTTCCCCAAAATATTTACCCAGAGTTGAGAAATGTTTTTCAGACTTGTTGACGTTTCCCAGTTCTCCCATGACCTATTGCAACACCAGTTCTCAGAAACAGATTGGGCTGAGAAAAACATGGCAGACCTCTTGTCCCAGGCCTCTCTCCAAATGGATCAGATACTTTTCTAAAGATGTTTTATTCCAGACCAAGCCCAATGAGCAGCCCCTGGACAGGACCTTTAACACTAGAGGCTGCTCCTCTTGGCAAAATCCAACCAAACATCCACACGGCATCTGAAATCAAGAGGCGGACGTGCAGCCTTAACTCTGCTCCATTTGGAGCCATCCTCCTGTCTCTGAACAGAAAGAAAAAGAAGTTTCCAGAAGGAAACATCTTGCTGTGCATAGGACATCCTGCATCACAGAACACATGGGCAGAGGATGACTGTATCCTGGGATCGTGGAGTTTCTGTTCTATTTTAAAGGCAGAGAATGATTTTGCAGCATTATCAAATGTTTTCCAAACAAATCTGGATTTTCAGTGATAGTGCAGCAGGCAAGCAACCACCTCAAGGGTTGGTGGAGTTGAGGTACGAAGAGTCCAGGGGTATGGGAGGCTCGTGTGGGCTGGCAGAGCCCAGCCTGGCCCATGCCAGGAGGGAGCAGCCCTCCACGACACCCTCTCCCAAGAGGTGCCGACAGTCACAGCATCCATCAGGCGACGTGTCTGGATTATCCCAGCAGCCACAGGA
>NW_010393689.1:22130-25574 GCF_000710305.1 Buceros rhinoceros silvestris | reverse complement strand
GGTTCCCCCCGCCGCCAAAGGGAGGAGGGGAGCCACTGACACCAAACCTGGCCCATACGCTGTCACAAGCTGCAAGCGTCGCACTCTCGAGTTTCTCCATATGTAAAGACACCGCTCACAAAGCAATAACTAAACCAGAAAATGTATCCAGGCACTTTGCCTGTAACCCATTCAACTCTGCAGTGAAAGGGGGGAAAAAAAAGGAACCCAGCTTTTAAAATTCCTTCAGGTCCTTCTCCATCTCCTTCTCCCACAGCTGCCGTGCTGCGGGTGGTAGCACCAGCAAAGGGTTCCTCTGCAGCACCACCTCACAGCTCCTCCAACAGCGCAGCAAGCTGCGGACCAGCCTGGCACAGCTGAAACCTCCACAGCCACAAAGAAATGTCGGCTCTCTGCTTCTCCCCACACGTGTCAATTTAACATGTACGTTGCTTCTTCCCTGCCTGGAGATGGGGGAAGCCTCTCCTTTCTCAGATGGCGGAGAGCTGCGCTAGCAACTCCTCACATCCCAGCCCCGGAGCATCCTCCTTCCCCGCTCGCTGCCCAGCCATTGCTCCATCTGTTCGGCACCAACAAGTTCCCCGCTGGCTTCGCTTGGCGTGGCCAGGAGTGGTGGGAGGGGTCTGTTTGCCCACCACAGGCTCCCTTCACCAGCAGAAAGCGGCGGGACGAGGCTGCCAACATGCTCTGCTCATTAGCAGGACATGAACCACATGGCACGTAATCCACTCGCTGCTTCTCCAGCCAGGTTCCCCCTTCAGCGCTCCCCGGCTTCGCAGCGCCGGAGGGCAAACGACACATGAAAATATCTCCTCTTGCTGCAGAGATGCAGCTGTCTGCAAAAACCCTTTTTGGGCCAAGGCAGCAGGAAATGGGACCCCAATCTCCATCCCAGGCTGAAACTTGGCTCTTTGTCATAATGCTCAAAACCAAACCCCAGCAAACATGGGGGATGTCCTGCCCCAGTCCTGCTGCCCCTCGTCCTGCCCCCGGGAAGCTGGGTACACTGAGCAGAGCTCGTGAACGTCCCCTGGGTGCACAAGTACCACCGGGGAAGGGCTGAAATCCATTTCCTTCCCAACAGCCTAATGAAACAAGACCTTCCGGAGTAGGATGGAAACAAATCTCTTTCCTGTAGCCCCGCTCCTGCAAAACGACCGCGGGCATGAACTCTCCAAGGCAGATGAGGAGCTGTAGAGCAGACAGAAGAGGTAAGCAAGGGGAATCTCTGCTTGAAGTTAAACAAAATTAAATATTTCCACAATGAAGGATTGTTTTTAATCAGCTCATTAGGTCCAGCAGGACGCTTGCAGCAGCAATTAGGCATTTATCCTTATTTACGGTTGTAAGAGAAACAGTAAAACTCGAGCAGCTAATGCTCCCAAGAAGATTCCACGGCACCATTTAATGCATTTCAGCCGCTTAATTAATACTGATTGAATAGCACAGAGCATCGTTTCCACAAAGAGAAAACCCTTTTAGTTTCAGATAATAAAACTCACTGGTTTAGAGGAATTTGTCTGTGTTTCCCTAACAGGGACTAAAGGCTTTGTTTTGCTCCTGCTCCGCTCAGTGTCCCTGTGGCCTCTCCCCCCGCCATACGTAACACATCAGACGGGTTTCCAGCTTCCTGACTTCCAGGCCATAAATCTCCATCCCCCTTTTGTCTGGCAGTGACGGGACCTTCTGTCACGCCTGGTAAAAGCCACCATGCAGGTGCCAGCCAGCCCTGGCACCCCATCAGAGGAACGGCTCCACACGGGTGAGTCCTCATGGGGAACCCTGCCGGGACCCACCCTGCACCACGGAACCTGTGCAATAGGGATGGACACAGCCCCACACCTTTCCATTTCCCTGGTTGAATGGAGACACACCCCCGGCAGTGATGTACGTATGGCTGCATCCCTGCCCCGGGCACAAGAAGCTGCTCAAAGCACAGGTTGCATTACGGCACAGGAGGCAGTGGGAAGCAATAATCACGAAGAAGCAAAGAACTGACAGGAAGAAGAAAAGAAACAATCACAACAGCAAGACGTGCTCATTTGGCATTTCCATCCCGAGGGACGGACCGTGCCCCTTGCTGGGGAGGGCAGCGCTTCCCATTTGTGTCTCTGCGGAGGAGAGAGAAGCGCTTTGTGTCTGTTCCTGAGGTTGGGTACGGCTTTCACAATTGTTCTGCAGAACAACTGCCAGAGCAAATGCCAGCACATGCATTTGCATCTTGTCTTCAACCCCTTAAAAAAGAATCATTCCCATCCTTCCAGCAGCTAACGCTTCAGAGTTACACACCCTCTGACCGCAGGCAAGAAGCAAAGTCAGGCTTGTCACAGGGAACAGGTCCTAGGCTGAGATTATCGACTGTCCCGAGTCTATCGACAATCATTTTCTATCCTCGCTGTAACCCCAGAGCAGTCCCTGAACACGCCTTTGCTCCTGTCCTCGGATCAAAAGGACATTTCTCAAAGCAGGACCTGCAGCAGCAGAGGCTTGCAGAGCCAGGCACTTTGACATCACCACTGCCAACCTCCGTAAGCACTCCAGGCAGACCGATGTGCTCAGGATAACTGCCCGTGCACTCCACCTGTTAGGTTTTCAGCACATCTTTAAGGCACAGGCCGTTTCTCACAGCCCCCAGTTCCTTGTCTCACTCCTCCACGACATTTTTGCCGTATGCTGCATTTTCCTTTCACTCCCCATGACTCTCCTGCCTCACTCGTGGGTGAGTTTCCAATCCCAGGTCCCGCAGGCCGTAGGCATCTTTAAAGAACTGAGTGAACAAATGAGCTTTGAGAGAAAGATACAGCCAGGAACGAGGACGGCTTCCTAAAGTCAGCCACCAGCGCGTGCCAGGACGAGCCGCGCAGCTCGTCCCTCCGACTCCGCATAGGGCAGCGCGTGGGAGGTGGGAACGAATCCGTCAATCCCCTGAACTTTAGAGCTGGTGCTGGCACTAAGGAGATTTACACTTCAGCTTGTCTCCAGCTCTCAGCCAGCCCAACCTTCCTCCTGCAGCACTCCCCAGGCAGGACCAGCTGCACCCAGGCTCTGATTTCAGAAACACTGAAGAGATGCAGAGGAAGGGGGTCACTGCACTGTGCAGCACTGGAGAGCAGAGGCTGGTTCCGCTCTGAGGAGACAATCCATTCCCACAGAGCTGCATATCGCTGCTGAGAGCACGGGGACCTCCAGGGACAGGCTCTTAATCTATGATGGTCCTATCTCGGCGCTCCATAAATGTGAATTAATTTATCATCCTGTCCTTCTGGTAATGTAAGGAAATACTGTCATTCTATCACACTGAAAGACTCCGGTCCGGAGAGGTTAAGTGTTACCCCAAGGTCAGACAAAAGATATGGCATGAGTGGAAAATGAGCTGAGATCACCAGAATACTCAGTTTAATCAGAAAATACCACTTAACCTTTACAAACCGGTCACAGACAAGG
>NW_010393689.1:18891-21992 GCF_000710305.1 Buceros rhinoceros silvestris | reverse complement strand
ACAAACCGGTCACAGACAAGGCGGGGGGTGGTGTGAAGTGAGAAGCAGGAAACTTTCCACAGAAGACAACAATGTGGCCTTCGCCAGGCGGCACATCACCGCCAGCCGGTGCCGTGCCCCCGCGGCAGCTGGGAATTGGCCCCACGACAGCTGAGCGGCAGGCTGCCGGGTCACACCGGCCCCGCTAATCAGCTTCCCACCCTCCCAGGGAGCTGCTTCTTGCCGCATCTTTTCCTTTCATCAGCAAGAGTGAGAGGCAAGTAAGAAAAATAATAATAAAAAAAACCCCAAACCTAATTCATCGGAGTTATCCTTGGTAGAAAACAAAGCGGCATGATTTCTGCGGGGGCTGCATCTTGGGGGCAATGGGACGTTTAAGGGACACGGGGTGGGTTATGGCTAAGATAAAAAAGCCATCGCTTTTACTTGTTATTTTGGGGAAAAGTAACAACTCTCCTTATATTGCAACCTATTTGGAAAAACATGATTGTTTACCTCATTAGAATGTTGCTTTGTTTAAGAGGGGGAAGGAAGGGAACTGGTGTGAAAAATACGGATTAAAAAGGAATAAGGTGGGAAAGTTTCTCCATGAGAAGTTGAAGGGGCAGTTTTGAGGCACAGGGCAGATCCATGACACCCACTGTAGTGCTGCACAGGACCCTGCCCATGAGCACTTCTCCCAGCAGCGGGTCATGCTGGGGCTGGTCCAGCAGCTTCTCAAACACCTTTTCTACACCGCAGCAGGAGTCCCAGCAGACAGACCCTGAAGGAGCTGTCGGGTGGTGCCTGTGAGGAACACTCTGGGCGTCTTGCCCTGTTCCCAATGATGCAGCATCCATGCTCAAACCCAACTCGAATGGCAGGGCTGCCAACTCCCCCAACAGCCTTAGGAGAGGTGGAGACAACAGGATACCAGCTCCCCGCCCTCGCCGCAAAGCCCCTTTTCAAGGCCATCCAGACCACGCTGCTCGGGTGAAGCGCGGCAGAGCTAACAGCAAGGGGGACAGCCAGCCTGCGAGCCGTTAATGTCTGCCCCTGCCATGTCCCTCTGCCACCCCTCCCAGGACCGCAGCATCTGGCCCCTGGTGATTAGCCAACTGCTAATCATGCAGAGCAACAGCTATAAACAGCAACAGTAGGACACTTCATCCAGCAATTGCTCTGGAAAAGCTGCCTTTCCCCTTCTGCTCCCACACGAGGCTGCTCCGCTTTCCTCTGCGGGTTACAATCCTGAGAAGGAACACGCAGACCTGGGGGTTTGCCACAGGCTGAGCCTCTCTGGTAAAGATGATGGATGCGACACCCAGAGAGAGGCAAGAATACATCCTTCTCTGATTGCACAGGCCAGGAGACAGTCTGGCTTGAATTCTGGCACTAACCCTTATATATTGGTCATAACCTGTACCACACCCACACCAACAATGTGCCTCAAGATGCTCAGGGGAACAGCTGTAGTGATGGGCAAAGCCACTTCGGGCAGAGCACCCCAGCACTGACCTCCTACCGCCCAAGGAGCTGTTGGACACGGGAGCAAGCCGACGCTGATCCCTGTGCCCTGCACCGCAGACCCAGCTCTGCCAGGCAGCCTCAGCTCTTGACCCTGCACAGAGCATCAGCGCAACTTATCCCAGCAGCAATTCCCTCCTGCGGCTGCTTCCCCTTCTCGGCAGCAAATAACGGTGATCCAGGTGGGAGCTGTGTCTCAGCTCACATCTCAGCAGCGCTCTGGACGAGACTGCAGCGAGGGTTCGATGGCTGTGAAGTGGCCGAGCCTCCCAGATGCACGCTGCGGGCTGTGGTCAGTCCCCATGGCCAGAGGAGACCACAAGACGTGGTAGGGGTCACTCTGCCCAGGCAAGGTCCCCTCCCTCTGTGCTTTCATTCAGTTAAAAAGCTCAAAAGGTCAGCAAGACGTTGAGTCTGCGTTAGGTCACACAGAGATACCAGGAGGAGGAGAGTCCCGCAGAGTCCCACAAGCTGGCAGAGCTGCCCTGCCCCTGCCCAGCCTTTCCCCTTCCCATGCCAAGGGCTCTCCCAGAGCCCACAGCATCGCTCACACCCTTGAGTTGTAACTAAATGGTGACTTACCCAGCTGTGCCATCAAAGCTGTTCTTCGGTACGTGCCACACGAGCTGCCTACACTCTCCCGCACGTGGTGCCAGGCAGGGCAAGCCGGCCCGTTCCGCTGCACCCAGGGACACGACGGATGGCACCACAAGAAGGGTTTCCCCTTGGCGGAGGGAAAAGGTTAACAGAGCAGAAGGGCTGGACCTGCAGTCCAGAGCAGTCCCCAGCATCGATGAGAGCTGCTGTGCTCCTGCCCAGAGCCAGCACTCCCAAAGCCCCGGTGTCAGTGGCCAGGCTGCCACCAGTGAACCCATGGACAAGGGTGAACTGAGGAGCAGCACAGGAGCATCCCCAGGTACACACAGTGACAGAGGAACCTGGAGAGCCCTGCCCCTGCTCGAGCCTCTGCAAACAGAGATTGTTTATTCCACGGGTTTTCCTTTCCAAACAATTTGCCAAGATTTTTTATTTAGCAGATGGAAAAAGAACACAACTATGTTAGTACAGGCTACCCTGGAGTTTATCCAGCCAAACACTCTCCGTCACGGAGAGCTGGGGGCAGAGCTGGGCTCTTTCAGACCTGTTCAAAGTCGTGGGTGCTGTTCAGGGAGCACCGAGTGGGTGCAATTATCCAAGTGCTGAACATTCACCACTGGAAATTATAGCATTCAAAGGTGATAAAGGACTTGAGCACAAAAGTTTTAATTTTCACAGGGTGGTGTAAGACCAGAAGAAGAGCTGGGACAAAAGCAATCAGGAGGAGCAAGGAGGGTTTTGCCCCTGAGAATGGGGGCAGAAATGGCATCAAGGGCTGCAACTGGTTTTGAGGAGGAGCTGATGGGCAGCATTGCGGGCCAAGTCCTTCTGCGCCTCCTCGAGAGCCCGGGGAACAAAGCGGGACTGTGCAGCCACCCACCCACGTAAGAATGCACCTTCTGAGAAGCTGGAAATGCCACATTCCCAGTGGGAACACAGTAAGACACGGGCTGGTCATGCCCATCAGAGATGCTGAGGTCTGTGAGGACCCCCCTGCC
>NW_010393689.1:14937-18607 GCF_000710305.1 Buceros rhinoceros silvestris | reverse complement strand
GATCTGTAACCGGATCAAACACACAGGTGTCACCAACAAGGCAGGAACAAGGCCGCTGCTGATTAATGCCGTAAGTGAGCTGTATTTACAGACACCGGCTCTTCCCCAGAGCCTGGCTGAGGGCCCTCAAGCTGCTGTATCACCTTTCAGCTAGTCATGATGTGCCGGCAGCTGCCAGACTCTGTGTCCTCCACCCACCACCCTCATTCCTAGCAGCCGTTGCTGTGCGGAGCACGGCTCTCCAGGACGACATCCTCATGCGGGGTCTCAGCCCAAATCCAGAGATAAATCTTCCCAAAAGAGTCAATGTAGGTACTAAAGCTGCTCTACTCTTCCCAGACACATCTGGTTCCCATGTTCTGCAAAATGCCTTTGACATTTAATTTCAAACCGCAGGCACTTCGACAGCGGTGACGGAGCAAAGCAGCAGCAAATCTGACATTTCATCCCTGAGCCATCTGACGTACAACCTTTAGATGAGACTGCAGCACAGAACGGCTTGGAGAAGAGGGAGGGGACCGAGAAAGACAGGGCAATTCTTCAAAATCTGGTATAAAACGCAAACAACAAGGCTATCTGGAGCTGCCTCCCTCTGTAGTGATAGGTAATGAGTTCTCCTGCCTCTGTGCATACTCAGACCCCAACTGCACGTGAGGAATCACAGGAAGATCGCTACCTCTCCTCTGCCCACATCACTGCTGTTTAACTGAGCTCACGGCTGGGAAATCTGATTTGAGGGCTGCCCACCCGCCACAGCTTCACAAATCCTCACGGAAAATTATCTTTTACTGGACTCTTCTGCAGGCATAAAGCGTATCTTGTGTTTTCCAAAAAGGGTAAACCAAGTATCACAAGCCCACACTTGCAGCCCGTTTTCCAGAGGAAAAGCCCTCCCCGTGCTCACTGGCTTTCAGCTGGCTGCTGCTGAGAGCAACTCAGCCTGCTGGCCTGTTTCAAACCCAGCTGGGAAACCCTTTGCCTCTGCTACAGACATCCAGTTCCTCCCAGTTTAGTGAAAACAGCTTGTCAAGGAGCTTTTTTCTTACAGGACCGACATTTAGCTGGGAGACTTCGATGCCCAGACTTTGTTAGTTATGAGCTCAAGATCAAGCCAGCCCCACAGCTCTGGCTGCACCCACCACCCCAACCGGGGCAGGGTGGGTGCCTCCCCTCCTCCTTTCTTCCTCAGACCCCCTCAGCACCATTTTAAAGTAATTTGTTCCCCAACAGAAGCAGCTGGTGACCCAAAGTTAACCATCTTCATGGCTCCTGTTCTCACCGCCTGTCCTCAGACATGAAATACTGACAGCCTTCGATGACAGACAGCACGTTTTAGCCTGGTATAGCAGAGATGCTGCGAAATCACACGTTATTTATTACCCTGAGCTCAGAATGAGAAGGGAAACACCATTCTCCAGTATTTCTCAGCAATGCCTTCGCGAGTTTTCACATTACTCTGCATAGAATTCGCACCCTTTGCAACACGGGCGTTAATATTGCCGGTACAGTCGCTCCATCTGCCTTTTGAGCTCCCTCCAAACCAGTAATAAGTTAATTGGTAGCAGCATTTGGCTCCTGCATAATGCAGTTGGCACAAAACCAGCTCTCACCCTTCAGGACTGAGCGCAGGATGCGGGGCAGGGATTACCCGTTCACTCTGTTTAAAATCTAAATGGAACAGAAGTGTGTGTGTGTGTGTGTGTCTGTAAAGACCAGGACTGACCCCAGCTCTGGGATCTCCAGCTGGGCCAGACCCACCCTCAGACTACGAGCAGTACTTATCTGGGAGGCTGGTTTGAGTGGGGGGTGCATGAGCTAAGGACCATCATCACTTCCACATCCCACGGGCTGGAAGATCTGAAACCCGTGTCCTACAAACCCTGGCAAAACACACATCTCCTCTGGCTGGCAGCAGGGGAAGCTTCACTGGGTAAATAACGCACTTTAAATGCAGGCAGAAAACAAAGGAAAGGAAAACTTCAATGTCTATCCACACTGCTGGCCTCCCACCTCAAACACACCCAGCTGAGCCCTGCACCAGGGTGGGGAACTGCTGCAATGTTAAACACAAAATCTCTTTGTCAACGCCGTTCAAACACTGTAGCTGACAGAAACAAGGGGTGAGGAGAAGAGATTGCTGCTGAATCAGCAGTTTTCATGAGTTCTGCATGCCAAAGTTTGAGCTGAAACCTGGTGCTGGCTCTCTAGTCAAATACTTGGACCAGTACTTGGGGAGAGGAGACACCATCCCACCGAGCAGCACCCGGGCTCACCTCTGGCAGGAGCCACGGAGGGAGCGCTGGGGTGGCTGGTGCTCAGCACGGCTCAGCCAAAGCATCCCGACACATCCATCCCCGGCCTCCTGGCCATGCTCTAGCCGGGCAGGCTGCCTGCATTGCTGCCTGAATAGGGCTGGGGAGGAACCCGCACTCGGCCGGGCACCGGGCTCAGGGCACGACCGGTCCTTTTCAGAAACTGTTCCCAAGCTCCTTCCCTTGACTTCCCTCAGGACAGAAGGTGCTATAGAAATGCAGAGCATGTTCCACCTTGGCTAAAGCCATATGGAAAATAGTAAATGTTTTTCACGTGGTTTTTGAAAGCGTTTCTTTCCCCCTTTTTCCAGAACAAGCTGTTGACATTTCCCAAGCACTGTATTCTTACCCAGAAGGAACTAAAAGAGCTTGAGGTTTGTGTGGTGGCTTTAAGAGAAGAACAGAATCCAAAAGCAAGCTACACGCTAACTTTGATTTTAAAAAGAGTGTAAATTTGAGTTTCTTAACCAAAACGGACACCATGTGGAGCTGGATCACTGTAAAAGAAAATACATGCAACGTACCAATTCCAAATGTTCTGATCTTCAGTGCAGTGCTGGCTGCAACGTCCCCAGCCTACAGCTCTCGCCCTCAAGAGCCAGTTCCATAATGTACGCACTGGTACCAATACTTGTGGTGTCTGGGCTTGAAGACTGAGCCTGGTTTCAGCCTGTTTTCTCCATTGCCTCCACAGTGTTACACACTGAACCCCCACGGAGAGCTGACGGCACTGAAGAGCCTGACCCATTTAGGCATTTCTCACTTCAAGACTTTGTTAGAAACGTGGATAAGGCAAGCATATGCTTAAAAGGTAGCTACGTTAAAAAACCATCTCTCCCCAGAGATCTTTTCACAGCTCATTTATTAAACCCCCTCAAAGAACAGAGGGGAAGAGCCAGCTTCCATTGTCTTTAAGCTAGAGCAAGCGATGAGAGTTCGGTCCTGCCTCCCAGCCTTGCTGCTAGTCTCACTCCTAACAAGCTGCACTTCAAGGCGCCGCACTTACCACGCAAGCAGCTTTGTTTCAAACCCAGTATGAACAAAGGGGGAGCAAGCCACAAGCCTCATCCCTCCTGGGCTGCTGCCATATACCCCCAGCTCATCTTTATACCCGATTCAACCAGGCGCCTGGCTCAAGAGTTCCGCTCTAATTTAAGGATGGGATTTTCACACTCATTTGCAGACCAGCCCATGCTCAGTACTACAAAACGGTAAAGTGAAACCATCCCCATCAGAAGGTACCGAGGGGCTTCTGTTAACGAGCTTTGGCTTGGTCCCAAGCAGCACCACTTGTTTTTTTCTTGCCTGAATATGTATAAAGGCAGCAGCAGCATTTTCCAGGTGCTCCTGTCAGAGGA
>NW_010393689.1:13183-14859 GCF_000710305.1 Buceros rhinoceros silvestris | reverse complement strand
GGCCCCCGGTCAGAGAAAGAGCTGGGCCGCCCAGCTGCAGGAGGAGGTGGGTGTCTGCCCAGACAGTGCGCAGGGCAGCTCCTGAGTGTTTACACCAGCTGAGAACAAAACGCACTTGTAAAAACTGGATAGAAAGATGCAGACAGAGGAATGGGGTCTGCACGGGATGATGCCCAAACCATGTTCCCTTGAGGACCTCAGCCCACTCTCGCTGGCAAACACTTCCCAAAGGAACTCGGGAACTCATGCCTGGCAGAACCTGGTCCAGTGAAGCAGCTGGGTGAAGTCAAAAATGTTGGTCACTGCTCCCTCCTTTTCCTGGTCTCACCATCTCACCCACTGTTTCACTAGTCAGTGCTTTTAAAGGATTCTTCCCAACACACATCAAAAAGTGTCAGGCATTTTCCAGGAATTTTTAGAGCAAAGAAAGTTTGGCACTCTTATCTGAGAATCACTGAAAGGGTGCAATTAGCTCAAGAACAAGCATCTATTCTGGGTGGCAACCTCAGGATCCTTCCCCTGGCATCCAAACAGGCTCCATGTGACAAGTGGATGCCAAAGAGCCTCCCTCCCGCTCAGGCATGCATACAATTCCCCTAATATGTGTCTCCCAGCCTTGCTCAGAGCTCAGAGGGCCGGTCAGAACCTGCAGGCAGCTGTAACCCTTTGTAGGCTTCGAGAAAGCTGCAGAGTTTCAGGCGACACAAGCAAACCCCACAATGCAGCCCCCACGCAAGGTGCAGCCAGTGTAGGAATCAGGGCTCTCGCGGTGTTTTTCTACTGCTGTGAGGATTAAACAAATCAAATCAGTCCTTCATCCACCCCAACTAACAGGTTTCCACCGTGCAAATTTCGAGAAATGCCAGAGGCGAGCTTTGAGTCTGGGAAAAACGAGGATTTCCGCCAAGGAAGAACAAAACCTGCAGGATCGGACCCTGCCAGAGCTGTTCAGGCTTTACAGTGTCACTGAATGACCCCTCAAGAGCAGATCAGCAGACACCTTGGCGAGGTGTCAGACCCTTTTTTGGAGGGTCACAAGTCCCCTGCACTCTCCCCAGTTGCTTGCTCGTGTCCCTCGGGAGCGCAGCACTCGCGCGTGGCCATAGCAACCCGCGTTCATGCGCAGAAACACCAGCCTGAGCGAAGAAGGGGAGGAATTTGCTCCCCAGCTCAAAAATTATTCATGAGAAATGAGTGAGAGCTCCAACCAGCCCTCCGAAGCGTGCTCCCCCCCAGCCCTGCCCAGGAGCGGGCAGGCAGAGGACCTTCGTCTCCATTTCCCTCAGCAAAAGGCTGTTAATTTAATATTAAAAAGGGAAGAGAGTCCTTTCTTGTGATACCAGTTCTGCAGCACCACTCCGAGTGCCTTTTTTGTTGTTGTGCTCAATTAAAAGAAAAAACTTCTTGGAGGGAGTCTGAGCAGCAGGCAGAGAAGCTGGTCACCCCATCGCTGCTTACAGACCCCCTTCTACTCCCCCAGTCCAGCCCCATTGCAGTCTAAGTCTGCCTGGGTTGCTCAAATCAGAGATTTCTGACCCCATCTGGAGTTCGTTGATTATAATTCTTCTTTTACTCCGAATGCCAAACCTGATTTTGCACCAAAAGGTAACTTGAGGCTGCAGCAGAGACTTGCAGGGATGCAACAATGCTACGGGGAGAGGGGCAGCCCTGAGCCA